>NW_005871618.1:6202-17429 GCF_000147115.1 Myotis lucifugus | reverse complement strand
AAATAAATAAATAAATAATAATAATAATAATAATAAACAAGAGGTCAAGAGTCAACCATAAGATTACTTCAGTGAATTTTGCCAGATCAGGGAATCCTTTGTCAATTCAGTAAGTCGTTTTTATTTTGGTTATTTTCTAAGCCAAGGTTATACTTGTAACAGCTGTTTTTCCAGGGCATGTTAAAGGCCTTCTACAGGCAATGACAACAGATCTTATTTTGGAGGTAACCATCTAATCATAAAAGTCCATGTAGATACCATTTTAAAAAACTGATACACTCTTCAGAACTTTAAGGCGAATTCTACAGAGAATCCTACATAGCCATATACTATAGATGGTGGTGTTGAAATTATTTTTAGCAATGAAAACACTCATTAAATGGAGCCATATATATGTGGTGTCCCAAACAAATGTATACACACTTTGAATAATTATAAAGGCAATGATTAAAATACATTTCATTTTCAAAATGTAATAGAATCTATAGACATTGTATGTATACATTTCTCTCTAATATATTATAGATATTTATATATAAACTAGAGGCCCATTGCACGAAGATATTCGCACAATAGGCCTTCCTTCCCCTCGCTGCTGGCACCGGTTTTCTTCTGGCACCCGGGACCAGGCCTTTGGTCCGGCCGCAGGGGAGAAGCCAAGCCTCTTCAGTCTTCAGTCTTCAGTCTTCAGTCGGGCCGGAGCCTTCAGTCTTCACTCTGTGCCTGCATATGCAAATTATCCACCATCTTTGTTGGGTTAATTTGCATAGTCACTCTGATTAGCTGGTGGGCATAGTGGAGTGACACCAATTTGCATGTTTCTCTTTTATTAGTGTAGATATGTATATTATCTCTCTAATATAATATATGTAATATATTAGAGAGAGAAAATATTTTCTCTAAAGACTCAAGATTCTGCATGCTCAGCCTTACCTTGTCTTTTCCTTTGCTCATCAAAAAAGAGGGGCTGATCATGACACATCTCCATAGATCCTTAGGATACCACGAACAACACTTGCATAAGCTGGAAAGGTCCTTTCTATGCATTGTATTTAATGTTGTTGTTGTGTTTTTTTGAAAACCAGATGATCTCATGAACTCTCCACGTCCTAGGAAAATATGCATAGCCAGGTGCCTATGGTTTCAGTGGCTTCTACAGACCTTCTAAAGTCATCAATAGACCTCCATTCAAGGTTCTAAGTAAAGTTATTCTGAGGATGTGAATAGGGCAGAGATTTACATGTGTTCCATGTAATTTTTCAGGCTTTGTGAAGACTTAAAAGAGATCAGTATAAAAAGGAAGCAATTTAGCAACTTGCCTGATACACAAAACATGGCAGATCATCTAGATTCAAATCCAGCTTTTTCTAGTTCCAAGACCAAGTTATTCCCACTAAACATATGCTAGGTGGACATAATTATAAATGCACATAATTAGTATTAGACATACCTTTCCAGCTAATTTCTTCAGTCAAAGCAGAAATTCACATTTTCTATTATGGTGCCAAAGTTTTAATTATATTTTTTCCAGTCAACAATATTCTAAAAAAAAATATATCATTTTACTAAATTAGCATTTTCTCAATTAAGTTGAGATGGCTTTCCTTGAAAATAATATTATTTGAAGCACTTAGAATAAGTTAAGTTCTGAAACCACTTTGTTTGCTTAAATAGAAAATTATTTATTTTAGAGTTAATTAAAGTGCAAATTATTTTAAAATGAGTCTTTAGTTTATTTTGGAAAGTATGCAAAACTGAAAAGAATGTTTATATGTTATGTGAAAATCTTTGAAAGACTAGGAAATTAATTGAATCATGTTTGTAGTAATGCTATGTGTATAGGAGAGAGAAAGAGACATTAATTAATAGATAAGTGTATTACTTACTTATTGCTGTACAAAAAATTACCCCAAAACTTAGCTGCTTAAAAAAAAAAAAGAAGCCAGCTGATGCAACTCAGTGGTTGAGAGTCAACTTATGAGCCAGGAGGTCACAGTTCCATTCCCAGTCAGGCACATGCCTGGGTTGTGAGCTCCATCCCCGGGCGGGGGGGTGGGGGGGAGCGAGCATGCAGGAGGCAGCCAATCAATGATTCTCTCTCATAATTGATGTTTCTATCTCTCCCTATCCTTTCCTCTATCTGAAATTAAAAATAAAATACTGTGGTGCAGCCACTGTGGAAAATAGTATGTAGTATCTCCCCAAAATTAAAAATGGAACTGCTGTTTGACCCAGTGATCCCACTTCTGGGAATATATCCCAAGAATCCTGAAACACCAATCCAAAAGAATATATGCACCCCTATGTTCATAGCAACATTATTGGAAACAGACCAAGTGCCCATCAATAGATGAATGGATAAAAAAGCTGTGGTACATTTACAAAATAGTATACTATACAGCAGTTAAAAAGAAGGATCTCTTACCCTTTGAGACAGCATGATAAATCTGGAGAATATTATGCTAAGTGAAATAAGCCAGTCAGAGAAAGACAAATATCAAGTGATCTCACTTACATATGGAATTTAATGAACAAAATAAGCTGACAAACAAAATAGGCCCAGAGACATGGATGCATGGAACAGACTGACAGCTGTCAGTGGGGAGGGAATAGTGGGGACCAGAAGAGATTAACCAAATAACTTATACGCATATATGTATAGTCCATGGACAACAGCGGTATAGTGGAGTGTGGATTGGGTGGAAGGGGGCAAAGGGGAGGAAAATGGGGGACATCCATAATATTGTCAACAATAAAAGAAGAGAAAACAAACAAATCTTATTATCTTACACAGTTTCTGAGAGTAGCTATATAGGGAGACCTAACAGGACAGTTCTGGCTCAGGGTTTCATATGACGTTGCTATCAAGATGTCAGTGGTGGCTTCAGTCACCTGAAAGCTTGATTGGGGCTAGAGGATTGTCTTCCAAGATGGCTCACTCACAGGGCTGTTGACTGGAGGCCCCCCGTTCCTGGCCACATGGAACTTTATAAGACTTCATGAGTGTTTCACAACTTGGCAACTGGTTTTTCCTGCAGTGAATGATCTGAAAGAGATAGAGCAAGAGGGAAGCCACAATGCATTTTAGACCCCTAGCCTCTGAAGTCATATACCGTCACTTCCTCTGTATTCTATTTATAATCAGCATGTCACTAGTCCAGCTCAATATCAAGGGAAAGAATATTAAGCACCACCTACTGAAGGAAGGAGTGTCAAATATTTAAACATATTTCACAAGAATCACTACATTTATAAAACAAAAGACATATTGAAATTTTGCACTTTGAACTTTAAAATGTTTATGTCAATTTTTCATGAAATTCACTTGACTGTGAGTTCCATGAAGTTGTAGGGAGTAGATATGATCATTCTTCATTGACTACCTCAATGTGTATCACAGAATAACTCTTTTGTGGTACATACTTCATATTTGTTGACTAAATAAATAAATGAATGAGATATGCTGATCTATAGTAACCCGCCCCAAAGAGTCATTTGGAAATCTCTTGACTACATCCATTTCTTTATATTTGCTAAGTCTCGAATGCATCCCCTACTTTCCTCCCCAAAACCGGATCCATAGTTTAACAAATTCTGCGGTAAACATTTCTTTAAAGAACATTACTATTTAAAGCTAAGTATTTTTCATAAAGTTGATAAAAATAAAAGTGGCTTGTCTGTCCTTAGCACTTAAAGTAATGCTTTCAGCGATATTATTTTTTTCCCCCTCTCGATGGTGTAACTCAAATTTATAAACTTATAATTTTCTTTACCTTACTTGAACGTTCATATGACAATTTTTCTGACTTCATTCTTTTTAAAGTAATGTACATTATTCAGAAAGTATTGGGATATGCTTCAGTAATAAACAACCCCAAAATCTCTGTAGCTTATAACAGGGTTGTTTATTCCTCATTTATATCAAGTTGGTTCTTCGCACTTCAGGACCCAGGCTAATGGAGCAACTAGTCATTATGACAGAGGAAGAAGAGAATTGACTGACATGCATTCTGCCTTTTAAGCTATTGCCCAGAAGTGGCCCATCCCACTTCCATTTACATTTATTGGCCAAAGCAAATCAGATGGTCAAGCCAAATTTCCATGGAGCAGGAAAGTATGATTTTTCCTCTATTGGCCGTCTGTATGTCCTCTTTGGAAAGTGTTTATTCAGGTACTTTATCCCCTTTTTAATTGAATTGTTTGGGGTTTTTTGCTGTTTAGTAGTATGAATTTATACATTTTGGATATTAACCCCTTATCAATGTATCATTGGCAAATATGTTCTCTTATTTAGTAGATTATCTTTTCATTTTGTTAATGGTTTCCTTTGCTATGCAAAATCTTTTGATTTGATGTAGTCCAATTTGTTTAGTTTTCCTTTTGTTTCTCTTACCCAAAGAGATATAGCAGAAAAAATATTGGTAAGAGAAATGTCAGAGATTTTACTGCCTATGTTATCTTCTAGGATTTTTGTAGTTTGAGTCTTACATTTAAACCTTTAATCCATTTTGAGTTTATTCTTGTATATGATGCAAGAAGGCAGTCTAGTTTCAATTTTTTGCAGGTATTTGTCTTATTTTTCCAGCACCATTTATTGACTAGGCACTTTTTACCCCATTGTATGCTCTTGCATCTTTTGTCAAATATTAATTGACCATATAGGTGTGGATTTTTATCTGGCCTTTCTGTCTGTTCTGCTGATCTGTGTGTCTTCTTTTATGTCAGCACCGTGCTGTTTGGATTACTATGGCCATGTAGTATAGTTTGATATCAGATAGCGTGATAGTTTCAAATTCATTCTTCTTTCTCAATATTGCTGAGGGTCTTCAGGTTGTTTGTGGTTCCATACAAATATTTGGATTATTTGTTCTAGTTCTGTTAAATACACCATTGCTATTTTGATAGGAATTGTGTTGAATCTGCAGATGGTTTTGGTTAAGTATGAACATTTTAATGGTGTTAATTATTCCTATCTATGAACATGGTATATGCTTCCATTTATTGGTATCTTCTTTGATTTCTTTCTTTCTGTGCCTTATAATTTTCTAAGCACAGGTTTTTTACCTCCTTAGTTAAATTAATTTCCTGTTGTGTGTGTGTTTTTAGATGCAATTATAAATGAGATTGTTTTCTGAATTTCCCTTTATGATAATTCATTATTAGTGTATAAAAATGCAACCAATTTACTTTGTATCCTATTACTTTACTTAATTTATTAGTTCTAGTAGTTTTTGTGTGGAGTCTTAATGGTTCTGTATATACAGTATAATGGCATCTGCAAATAATGACAGTTTTACTTCTTTCTTTCCCATTTGGATGCCTTGTATATCTTTTTCTTGTATGATTGCTGTCACTAGGTCTTCCAGTGCTATGTTGAATAAGAATGGTAAGAGTGGGCATCCCTTTCTTGTTCCTAGTTTAGAATTTAAATTCTTTTCCTATCTCTGCCACAGTAATCCAAGGCATCAGCTCTCTCATGTAGGTCATTACAGTTACCTTTTGTCTATTTTCCCTTTTACTTTACCTTTTGTCTATTTACAATCCCACAGTTTATTTTCAACCCAGCAAACAAACCTAAGTCAGGTTAGATCACTTTTTTTCTCCTGTGGCTTCTCATCACACTTGCAGCACAAGACTTACAGAATGTTTATCTGATGCATTCTATTATCTCTTTCTGATTTCTAATATTATTACTTCCTTTGTTCACTCAGGATGTCACCTGAAATTTCTAAGGTCTCTCAAACACTCCCAAAATAATCCCACCTGAGAGCCTCAATACCCGCAGGTCCCTTTGCCCAGAATGCTCTTCCTACAAACTCACATGGTTTGTCCCTCTGACTTTGTCAGGACGTGGCTGAAATGTTGCCCTCTAAGTGAGATCTAATTAAACTAATTTTCAACTTTAAATTTTTTATATTCCTTATCACTGCGTAACACTATATATTCTTTGTGTGTGTGCTTTTTTTTTCACCCCTACTAAAATTGAACTTCATAAAGGTAAGAATTCTTTGTTTTATTTACTTGCCCACTTCACAGACTGTGGTGGGCTGTTTCTGTTTCCCGCGACCCGCATGGGAAAACGACAGGTTCTTGAGCGGAGGAGCTGGGGATTAAGAAATTAAAGAAAGACAAAGATGCAGAAATAGATTTTAAGCTGGGGCCAGGTGGGCGCCATCCTCTCTGATGGAGAGGCGGCAAAAGCGGCTGAGCCACACAGCAGGTTTATTTTTAAGGCCTAGATTTACATATCTAGTTCCGCCCCTGCCTGATTAACATGTCCAGCCTTATTGGGGAAGCATGTTCCCAGGGCATGGCTGCCTATGCTCTGAGTTCAGCTGACAATAATAAGAAAATGCCTAGGTGCCTCCCAGGCGGCCCTCTACATCTCCCCCGTTTTTGTTTTTTAAGCTACTATAATAAAAGTAAAATTTTAGACATTAATAGTAGGGCTCTAGAATTAAAACAATTGTAAACAATGCAAATGCAAAAACTAAACTACATACATGTTATCATTTTCAAAATTTGAACGTTAAGAACAAAACTGGCTATTAAATAATAACAAAACAATGCCAATGCAAAACAACAATATGAGAAATCAGAACTATGGACATATTAACATTTTTGCTACTAAATGAATAAAAAGTCTGTTTTGCTGCTGGTGTATATTTACTCAGAGTCCTTGGACTTGGCTGCGCAGACTTTGCAGAAGACTGGCAGCTAACAGATGCCAATCTGTTGCGCTTCAGTCGTTAACCTTTTCAGATGACTCCATATTGGCACAACAGTCCCTTGAGTCTTTCAGTTTTCTTCTTCTTCCCCTTTGCTGTCATTAGGGCAGTACTTAGTCCTTTTGAGTGAATGGACACAGGAGCTTGTTTGAGTCCATTGTGGTGACGGATGTAACGCTCTGGCACCCAAATTGGCTGCATTGCTCCTTCCTCCTGGGCAACCTGCAGCAATGCACAGGTGCTGACTGCTATCATGACAAGGCATCTTCACCATCTCCATCTTTGAACTGTCTTTCCTGTCTTTGTGGCTGGAGCACTCTGGTCAGTGGGGATATGTTGTTGCAGGAATCCACATGGTCTTGAAGCTGTTCTCTGAAAGTATACAAACATATTCTCAACCAAAGGTTAAAGGAAAAACCTTACATAGGGTTTTTTCTTTGAAATGATCTTCTCCTGGCTTTCCCTGATCTCATGTGTTTTTTCTGGGTGTCTCGCTGTTAGCATTAAATGAAAAATTTTATCTAAATGTAATTTAGTTATAGGATATTTTTCTTTACATGGTATTTTTCCACTATCCCCCCTTTTTTATTTAATTATAAGGAGGTCTTTTGGAAAAATTTACAATGCAGTCTAGATAATTTTAAATTCCAACTTTTTGCACAAAAATATGACTGCTTTAGGTTCATATCATGTTAAGCAATTTTGTCACAAAATGAAAATTTTGGTTAATACCTTTTGAATAATTACTTCGAATTAGCCAAATTTAATTTGAAAACTTGACAACTATTTTACTGTCAAATTTAATATTTTAACAATCTTAATTTACATTGTAAATATTAATTGAAAGGATCACTTTACGTCCTTGAGGAGGCTTAAGCATTCCTGTTGTTAGGTTAGATTTAAATTTAGGGTCTGTTAACTAAGCCTTCATTTTTCTGGGTACCATTTTCAGCTGGACCAAGTCTCTTCTGTTATTTGGTTCCTGATCTGGGCTGGGCATGGGAAGCAAGAAGCAGCCATGGGGACAGGAGACCTTCCTCAGAAGGGGCGAGTGTTGAAGCCCCTGCACCATTGGGGGGGGTGAGGATCTGTGCCCCACCTCTGTTGAACCCCAAGTTTTCTCCTACTGGCCCCCCGACTGTGCCTGTCTTAGGTCGCCCCACCCTGTGGGGTCTTACCCGTCATTGACTACCAGCCGTACTCTCTGGGCCAAGTAGGGTGATGTGAGGTTCAGTTCTGTCTCCTTGTTAACCTATGTCCCTCTGGCCTCCATGCCCAGCAACTGCCTTTGGATCCCCTCGCCTGCTGGCGGGGCTCCAGCATTGATCATAGGGAACCCAGGTTTCTTCTCCAGAGAGGGCCCAGCTTATGCCATTGGGCAAGTGACAGATCCATGGTACCAGCTTTTTATGATCTCAGTTTGAACGGAGAGCTCAGATAACAGCTGTAGACAATTGGAATCCTCTTGGCAAAATAAAAAAAAGGTCAAGAGAGGTCAATACATCATGCTTAAGTGCCTTCCCAGGGGGCCTTCCACACAGTGGAAGGGAATAAATCCTTTTATGTCCTTAAATATTAAATTGCTGCCAAACATTTAAAGAATTAATTTGTAAGTTTGTTTGGGATAAATGCACAATATACTGTTTTAAAGCATCAAAATTATTAATGAAACTTGTAGAATAATACCATGTAAGAATATTCTTTGCTCTAGGTCATGACAACTTAATTTTAAACTCAAGGTTTGGAATGAGGAACCTAGTTTTCAAAAAAAAAAAAAAGGCAATTTACAGCCAAATTACAGTTTTGGGCAAACACATTATCTAGAGTCCTTGGGTAACTTAGGTTAAACTTAGGCATGTTATCTAAATTACAGTTTTGGGTCTCCAGAACACTGAGTTGACACGTTAACTGGACCCCTCTAACCTTGGGATAGCTGTGCTATCCTTCCCAGGTAAAGGAAAAATGTGCCTTTTACTAGGATTCAATTGCTTACAAGGATAGTAATTTAAGTAAGTATTTTTTTAAAAAAAGGCAAAGCAAGTAAATTTAGTGTTTAGTATACTTCTGATTCACAAGGGGCAAACGCTGCCCCACCTCCAGCCTAATTTTAAAATGCAGTAGCAAGAGGCTTTTGTTATTTCAAATTATATCCTAAAATTCCACTGCTGTATTTTAAGAAATATTAAACAAAATAACTTGTTTTGCCCTTTCTAGAGGCAAAAGCTTAAAATATATATTTATTAATTTTTATTTGATAAAGCTTTCCATGTGATTTCAAGTATATTAAATTTGGTTAAATTAAAAAAAATCCTTTAAAAAGAGAGAATAAACTTTTGAAAACATTTCAGGGTCCGTGAAATTTCTTAAAGTCATTCCTTGGTTATAGTTTTGAAATCCAACTTAAAAAGACCATCAAATATATATATATACTTCTTATAATTATTAAGAGATATCAATTAAATTTAAACTGGTTTTAAAATTTCGGTTGGGATCACAGAAATTGGATTACTGCTATCAGTCCCTTTTAAATACTTTGACATAAGCTATTTAACTTTTGTTTAGGGAGGGAACATATAACCTTTAATTGTCCTTAGTTTAAGGAAAGTAGAGTTTTCTAGATTTAAGAGATTAGAAAAATAACTTAGCCTTTTAAAGGAATACGAGCTCTATTGTCGGCCCTTATAAAGCCAACTGCTCAAAACATTGGTCTATCATATCACTTAAATTATATTAAGACCGTGATTGCTAACTTTATTAAGCATTAAAAATATCTTCTTAAAAATAGTATTAAATAAATCCGAGAGGCAAGCACACTTTCTGCCCCATCAGCATTTCTGTAGTAAAACTTCGCCTTAAAACTCCACCCCTGAAATCCCAGCCTGCCTCAGTGAGCAGACACTCCTTCTGTGATTGACTAAATCAGAGGGAGAGGCCTTTGCTGTTTCAAGATGGCGGCCCCCAGGGGAGCGGCAAGCCATGTGGCTGACATGGTGGCTGCCAAGTCACGCAGCCCAAAATGGTGGCTATCTACACTGTTTTCTTTTGACAGAGCAAACCAACATCCCTAAAAGATAGATGACCAACATTATATTGTAGACAAACAGAAATCTCATTAGCTGTTTATACCCTTTATAATTATCTTAAAGAATATCAATCAAATTTAAACTAGTTTTTGTATTAAAAAAATTTCAGTTGAGATTATAAAATTAATCTTTTTTAAATCAGACCAAGAAGTAACATATTTTGAATTCCTAATTATTTAAGAGAGAACACATTTTATTTTTAAAAAACAAGTTATACTTTAGATATGTAATTAATTTCTCCCAATTCAATTTGCACTTTAAACTAATAGAGCTTACAAGTCAAATATTAGCAGTTCTTTGATTAACTACACTTTTATATTTTTAAGAATAAATTTTAAAATCTAATAATTAACTTTACTTTAAATCGCCTTGGGAAACCCGCCTGTATTTCTTTCTTAGGTTCATCTCCGCCATTTTTAAGGCCAAAACAGTCTCGGGTTTTTATTCTGTACACAGCAAAAGGTCAAGTTCAGCTCAAAACTATGCGCACTAGTTTTTAAACTGGCCTTTTCTCTTTACATGTGCACAGAAATCCCGGATTCATTTATGAATTTGTAAAAGCTTTAAGTCATTAGCTGGAAAAAAAAAAAAAGGATAAAGATGGTGAAGATGAGGCGAAGAAGTGGCTTTCTTGGGGAGTGGCGTCCATATTGGATGGCCACGTGGGCTTCCCCCACCTCCTTGTTTCTTAGGGGGAAGATTCAGTAATGGTCTGGCATTTACTCTTTTTATTTTATTTATTTTTCAATTTTTATTTATTTTTATTTTTCAAGGAAAGAAAAGATTTTTTTTTTAAATCTTTATTGTTCAGATTATTACATTTGTTCCTCTTTTTTCCCCCATAACTCCCCTCCTTCCAGCTCCCACCCCACCCTCCACCCTCACTCCCCACCCACTGTGTTCATCCATAGGTGCATGATTTTTGTCCAGTCACTTCCCGCATCTCCCACACCCCTTTTCCCCCCAAGAATAGTCAGTCTATTCCCTTTCTATGTCCCTGATTCTATTATAATCACCAGTTCATTCTGTACATCAGGTCATTTATTCACTTGATTCTTAGATTCATTTGTTGATAGATGCATATTTGTTGTTCATTATTTGTATCTTTACCTTTTTCTTCTTCTTCCTCTTCTTAAAGGATACCTTTCAGCATTTCATATAATACTGGTTTGGCGGTGATGAACTCCTTTAGCTTTTCCTTATCTGTGAAGCTCTTTATCTGACCTTCAATTCTGAATGATAGCTTTGCTGGATAAAGTAATCTTGGTTGTAGGTTCTTGGTATTCAGCACTTTGAATATTTTCTTTGCCATTTCCTTCTGGCCTGCAAAGTTTCTGTTGAGAAATCAGCTGACAGTCGTATGGGTATTCCCTTGTAGGTAATTGAACCTCTTTCTCTTGCTGCTTTTAAGAATTT
>NW_005871618.1:0-5820 GCF_000147115.1 Myotis lucifugus | reverse complement strand
ACTGGCTGTAGGATTCTGGGGAGGCGCTAGTCCTGCCCTTGCCTGAGCCGATCGGCAAATGTCTGTGCGCAGTGCTTGGGCGGGGCGGGCTCAACAGGGCGGGGGAGGGAGGAGCTATGGCCGCTCTCAGTCCGTCCCCCAAGGGCTCTGCCTCTCTGTCCCAGCAATCGCTGCAAACCTCGGAGGGGCCGTAGCCAGACAATCCCGCTTCTCCCGTTTGAGTCAGGGTCCCTAGAGACTCGCCCGGATCTGTAGCCCAGAGTCTGAGACTCACTCCTGAGTGAAAACGACAACCGCGCCCTCAGCCACCAGCCCGCTTTGCGCGCGCACCGCCGCACCACCGTACCTTTAAATTTTCCACACTGCGCCTCCTCTGTGTGTCGGACTGCTGTTGTTTTTGCTTCTAGCTGAAGAGTCCCTCCTCAGCCAGCCTTCCTGTGGTTCTGGTTGATGTCCGTTCCGACCTTTAGCTGTATTTTTGAAGTGGTTGTTTACGGCGGCGGTCTCCGGTGTTTACCTACGCCGCCATCTTCGATTCTCTCCGGAAAGAAAAGATTTTTTAAGATAAAGAATCATTGGCAGTTGCTGAGAAATTCCTTTAATCCTTGTCTACTTGGTTACAAGTAGTTTACACGTGGAGGCAGAGGAGGTGCAGATGGTATTCTTAGAGACTCGCACCCTTCCACTCCAGGCTGTAAGGCCGTGGCTGCACCCCACTTAGACATTCTTAAACTCTCCTGTGCTGAATCAAGGCCATCGCCAATTAAAATAGGAATTTTCTCTGGACTTTTTGCTGAGTATTGGTCACACAACTGCTTTCTAACCTTTTCCCAGGTTTCATCAACAAAGCTTAAGAAAGAAATCAAGAATTTGACTAAAATTAACAGAACATCCTCGAGCTTTAAGCATACTTTTAAGTATTTGAGAGTAGAGATCTCTTTCCCGAGACCCTGAATTACCCATATTTTACACCCGGTTGATTCAATTCACACAATACACTCCTTACCTTCAATCTGTCGTGTGCACACTTCTAGGAGCGACCCCCTAGCTTTCTTCTCTTGCCTCCTTACTCAATCCCTGTTCAGCGCGCCAAATGTGGTGGGCTGTTTCTGTTTCCCGTGACCTGCATGGGAAAACGACAGGTTCTTGAGCGGAGGAGCTGGGGATTAAGAAATTAAAGAAAGACCAAGATGCAGAAATAGATTTTAAGCTGGGGCCAGGTGGGCGCCATCCTCTCTGATGGAGAGGCGGCAAAAGCGGCTGAGCCACACAGCAGGTTTATTTTTAAGGCCTAGATTTACATATCTAGTTCCGCCCCTGCCTGATTAACATGTCCAGCCTTATTGGGGAAGCATGTTCCCAGGGCGTGGCTGCCTATGCTCTGAGTTCAGCTGACAATAATAAGAAAATGCCTAGGTGCCTCCCAGGCGGCCCTCTACAACAGACCTTAAACATTGTCTGGTATATAGAAAACACTCACTAAGCATATATTTTGCAACTTTATGTATGAATTCAGTAAAGATATGAAAGCATTATTTTAACTAGAATATAATTTGAGAATAACCTACAGATCATTTATTTAAAAGAAGAGTAAAAGGAGGTTCTTGATCTTTCAGAAATCTAAACTTAGCATAAAATTATAGTTATTAAAAACATGTACTATTCTCTTTTTGAAGACTGATTCACTTTTTTAAGTTTAAATACTTTATTGTTGAAAGTATTAAATACTAGTGGCCTGGTGCAAGAAATTCATGCACATTAAAAGGAAATTAATTAGAAGAAATATTTTAATATTGCTATTTGCCCTTTCTCTATAATAGAAGTGTCAGAGATGAAAGAAAATTAGTAAAATGTATATGAAAATCTTCCTCCTGTCAGAGTCTGGGGTGCGCCGCAGGACCCAGAGTCAAGTCCCTGGCCACCTGTGCACGCCTCAAAACCACACGAGACCCAGACCCCACTGGCTCCAACCCCGTCAAGACCCACAGGGCGGGGGGCACAGCCTCAGGTCCCCCGTCAAGCCCCACCGGGTGGGGGGCATGGCCTCAGGTCCCTGGACCAGCGTTGGGGTGTGGGGTGCAGCCTCAGGTCCCCCGGCCTGGCTCCGGGGTGGGGAGCGTGGCCTCAGGTCCCCCGGCCCTGGCGTTGGGGCAGGGATGTGGCCTCAGGTCCCCCATCAAGCCCCACCTGGCGGGGTGGGGGGCACAGCCTCAGGTACCCCGCCCAGCGACGGGTGGTGGGTGTGGCCTCAGGGTCCCCAGCGTAGCCTCAGGTCCCCCGGCCCCGGCGTCAGGGCAGGGGGTGTGGCCTCAGGTCCCCCAGCCCTGGCGCGAGGGCTCGAGGGCACAAGGGCGCGAGAGCGCGAGGACATGATGACCATTTGCATATTAGCTCTTTATTATATATCCCCCCCCCATTGACCTCTTCCCAGCTGCTCCCACACCTCAGCACATGCCCTTGCCCCCTGCTGTCTGTGTCCATTGGTTATGCTTATATGCATGCATAGAAGTCCTTTAGTTGATCTCTTATCCCCCCCTCCCAACCTCCCTTCCCTTCCCTCTGAGGTTTGGCTATCTGTTAGATGCTTCTGTGTCTCTGGATCTATTTTTGTCCATCAGTTTATGTTGTTCGTTATATTCCACAAATGAGTGAGATTATGTGATATTTATCTTTCTCCAACTGGCTTATTTCGCTTAGCATAATGCTCTTCAGGTCCATCCATGCTGTTGTAAATGGTAAGAGTTCTTTTTATAATAGACAAAAAGAAAGACAAGATCTATAATAATCCAGAAATAAAATAAATTATAAGTCAGAATTTGATAAATGTAAAAGTTAACATTATGAATCAAAGGGGGAAATACTTTCTATTAGACTCTTGACTAGCAATACTAATAATAACAATGGGCCCATAATGCTTACAATGGGCCCATCGCTGTCAGCCTTCTCAACAACCCTGTGAACTAGATATTATAATCATTGGCTCCATTTTACAGTAAGAATATAGAGAAACAGAGAATTTAAGCTCAAAATCACAGACATAATAAGTGGCAGAACCAAGATTTGACCTAATGAATGTGAGAATCCAAAGCCTATACTTCTTTAAAAAATATGTTTTTAATGATTTCAGAGAGGAAGGGAGAGAGAGAGGTAGAAATGTCAATGATGAGGAAGAATCACTAATGGTCTGCTTCCTGCATGACCCCCACTGGGGATGGAGCCTGGAACCTGGGCATGTGCCCTGACAGGGAATCGAACCATGATCTCCTCTTCATAGGTCAACACTCAACTACTAAGCTACACCAGCCTGGTGCAAAGCCTATTCTTTTAACTTTTAACCCACATTGTAATTTTACTTCTTACACCAAAAAAAGTTAATATCTAAAACAATGTAAATAGTGGAAGAACATTTAGAGTAATCTCTTTTTAAAAATAATTAGAATATATGTCTTTCTAATTGCATTATGTTAACCAAAAACAATAAAGAAAAATATTAATTGGCTTGAATTACCAAAAATGTGTTGAAAAGAGATAACTGATCGATATCTAACAAACATTTATTTTTTCTAATATGCAAAGAACTCTTATAAATTGATTAGTAAAATGATGTACAATGTCAGTAGAAAAGTTGACAGAAGATTAGAATAGAAAATTCACAAAAGAAGAAATAACATTATCTAATAATTACATACTAACTCACTTATCTTCATTCCCAAACAAAGAAATGTGAATAAAAATAGTAATTAATAAATTTATTTTCTGAATTGACAAATACTACAATAATTTAAAGCAGAAATTTTATCAAGAATGTGGTGGCTTTAGTGAGAATATGAATTACAGACATTTTGTAAGTGAATAGACTGATAATGATTACCAATTTTTTTAATGTGAGTTCTCTTTGATTCAACAAATTTCATTTCTAGAACTTCTAAAAAATATTGTACAACATCGCTTATTGATTTATTGTTTATAATAGTGACAAACTGAAAACTAAATTTTCATGTGTGAGGATACAGTTAAATAATGATGGTAATACTTTAAACAATAAAGGTAAATTTAAAAATAAATAATGGTATATTAGCACAACAGATTAGTCACGATGGCATATATTTTTATTCATTGACATGGAAAGAGTGTCACTTTTCTAGACATAATAAGAGTAAGATAAGTATCTAATCATCTAGTGCTCACAGTGGTGATCACTAGGTTTAGGAATTTTCATGATAAACTTTTTTTTATGTCTTATACTTTTCTCTATTTGAATTTTCTATATGAATAAGTATTGGGTACATAATTTAAATAACAATTTGTGGGAAAATTTTAAAGGTAATTTAGATGAGGTTTAAATTTAATTATCAGGATATACAGGGTGGGGCAAAAATAAGTGTATAGGTTTTTGTATGTAAAATAAAACAATAATTAATAAATAATTATATAAGAAATAAACATTGTTTCACATACTCACACCTATAAACTTACTTTTGCCCCACCCTATATGTTTTTTTGCTAACTGGAAATTAGTACAGTTTACCTTTTATAAAAGAAACTACATATATTAAAAAAATCAAATCAACTCCCCTCCAAAAAAGAATAAATAATTTGCTAGAATTTTATTTTGGAAAATACATGTTCATATGTTAAATTCTTTCCCTCTAATTTTTTCAGATGATCTTGCCAAATTGACTTCTCAATTTTGTTCTCCTTTATTTTATTGAGTAAAATATATTGCACACACACAAACACATACATTAATAAAGGAAATCAAGATATTAGTTTTCTATCACAAGCATTCCTAAAAATAAGAAGCCTACAGTATGATTAGTTTTTCATTAACAATTGGTTATTATTATAAGCCAGATAATTTTTCTCTACAAAGGAATGAAGATAAAACTTACATCCACTAAACATCACTAACCTTGCTCAGAATATTGAGGATTCTGCTGATGACAAAAGAAAGATCTTTTTGTTGTTAAGTATATCAAGTTAATTGGAGTGAAAGGCATGCATCTTACCTTTCCTGTGACTCTATAATGTGCTCACTGTATTTATTTTAAAAAGTAATTAGCTATAAGAACCCAGGATATACTATTTAATTTTGTATTATTTTCACAACATTGGTAAAAATTTGTATATTTTTAATATTGTAAACTCAAAAAACTACAATTTAGCTTCAACATGGCTTATTAGAGAAAATAAGCTTTCTTTAAGTTATTCTACATTATGATATTTTCTCTAACCAAATTTACAATGCAGTGAGGACTTAAGACAGTAGCTTAAACTTTGCATGATTTTTATGAGAAAAAATCAATCTCATCTAATTTAACAAGATAGTGGATGTTTATAATGAATAATTCTAAATCATTTTAAAACGTCATTCTTTTATACATGGATCATACAACAGATATTCTAATGAAAGAATTCTTTCCCATACTGAATAATCAGCAGAATTAAAGTCTTGCCTTGTGAGAAAGAAACCAAATTTAGTGTGAAATTGAACACAACGGTCATGAACACTAGTTGAGTTCAGTATTGTGATGCTATTGTTAGCCATGACAGAAGGCGACAGACAGAATCTTTTTCCTTTCCAGAATCACTGAACTCCCACCAACAATCACAATAAATATCTTTTAGACATATGTAAATGTGGATACCCTTAGTACCAGGAAATCACAAAAATGTCCACTTAATTAACAAGTCTTTAGAAAGAAGTATTTCAACAGTTGATAAACATAGTTATCAATACTGTCTGGGTTGATTAAAATGAGTTGGGTTACTCAAACTCTCTGTATCACATTTTTTTTCTCTCTTAACAAAAGGTACAGT
>NW_005871617.1:498347-519421 GCF_000147115.1 Myotis lucifugus | reverse complement strand
ACTTTGACAAGAAGGCGTCTTTATTAAAAAAAAAAAAAAAGATTTTAGAGAAAGAGGGAGAGGGAGAGAGAAAGAGAAAAACATACATGAAAGAGAAACATCGATTGGCTGCCTCCTGCACGCCCCCTACTGGGAATCTAACACTCAACCTTCTGATGCCCAACCAACTGAGCCACACCGGCCTGGGCACGAAGGCACCTTCACGTGCTTCCCGACCCGGGCGCTGGTCACATGTGGTTCTGAGGAGTCTTAGGGGCTGGGAGGGGCCAGCACAGTCTTGGTGAAACAGGTTCTGTTTCCTAAACAGTGAAGCATAGCGTTCAGTGACTATGACTGTGCGTCCACTGGCTTTCTTTCCTTGTCTTTCTCTCCCGAAAATCCACAGAACGTCCTGCATGTTAACACCACCATGTGGCTGGTGGCTCTGCCAGGAGCAGGGCAGTTACCAGCCCTGGCTCCTTGGGCCTCTCCCCGTCTCCGCACCCCCATCCCATTCTCCTCCTCTGCCTTCCTCCTCCTCACACTCCACACACTCTATCAATCAGCACATCCTATGGGTTCTGCCTGCAACACAGACCACACCTGACCGTTTCCCAGCACCTCAGGGCCTCCTCTGCAATGCTCCCGGCCTCCTCGCTGCTAACACAGTATTCCCAGCACAGCACCAGGAGGGTTTGTTGAAATCATAAGTTAGAAGACATCTCTGCACAAAGCTCCACAGTGAATTCCCATCTCCCCGAGAGTGGAGCTCAACTCTGAAGGTTTCTGCAGGACCTGACACCCCACGCCTGTCCTGGGGGCCCGTCCCTGCCACCGGCTGCTCAGCACCCAGCTCCTGGCACAGCGGGTTCTCACTATGGCCGGAACACACCTGGGCCTTTGAAATCGCTACACCCTCTGCTGGGAGTTCCAGATATTCCCAAAGGTGCTCCATTTCTCCTTTGGGACATGGTTGAGACGCACTGAAACTGTAGTATCGATATCCTGTGCTCGCCAACCTCCTCTCCCTCTTTCTCCTCCAAGGAAGCTGTCACCACTTGACTATAGGTAGGTGATGGTAGACAGATAGATGGGAAGGTAGATAGGAATATAGGTAGATAGGTAGATCGTCTGATAGGTAGATAGATGGATAGATGGATAGGTAGATAGGAAGATAGGTCGATAGGAAAATAGGTAGATGGATAGGGGAATAGATGGATAGATGGATAAATAGGTAGGTAGATAGGTAGATAGGAAGATAGGTAGGCACATAAGTAGATAGGTACAAAGATGATAGATAATAGACAGGTGGGTGATAGATGCACAGATACACACATAGACACATACTACACACATGCACATCATCTAATTTCACAGGAGCAGGGAAGTGGCCAGTCTCCCCTTAGAGGCTGATAAATCTTACTCTGTTTCTGACTCTGACATGTCTCCCGCATCATACCTTAACTTTCAGCAAGTAAACATCTGAATGGATGTCTGTCTGTTATTGCCTCTCTCTAAATAGGCAGCATATGCCAACACCAGCTCCAGAGAACATTCTGTGACGGGAGGGTGAAAGAAAGAAAGAAAACCAACAACGCCAACCCGACAGCTTTCCATGTCCACTCACTTCAAGGTGCCTCACCTGACCCGGAGTCCTCCTGGGACCTGGCCACCACCCCACCTGCACCTCTGTACAGACCCTGCCAGGCACGCCCGCCTCCCCCAGCCCCCTTCCCGAGGTGACAGGTGCAGGACAGAGCACAGCCACGTGTCCCGCCCCCTCTGCTGCCTCCCCTTCCTCCTGCAGCTCCAGGCCTGGGGCTGCTAGTCCCCAGCCACGCACCTTCCTCTCCTCAGCATCTGAGAATCCAGTATGTAGATAGGGAGATAGGTAGATAGAAAGACAGGAAGCTAGGAAGGTAGGTAGGTAGATAGATGATAGATAGATGGTAGATAGATAGATGGATAGATGGGTAGATGGGTAGATAGGTAGATAGGCAGATGGGTAGATAGGTAGATGGGTAGATAGATGATAGGTAGATAGTTGGATGGGTACGTGGGTAGATAGGTAGATAGGTAGATGGGTAGATAGGTAGATAGGTAGATGGGTAGATAGGTAGGTGGATAGGTGGGTAGATGGGTAGATGGGTAGGTAGGTGGATGGGTAGATGGGTAGATAGGTAGATAGGGATGTAACTATCTGTGATGGGGTTTGGCTGCCTTGTTTCATACCCTGAGCACATCCTGACTGAGTAGACGCCTGTGACCTGTGGTGGCTCCGTGGCTGAGAGCGGTGCTGCTGGGGCATCGGAGGGAGGGTGGGCAGAAGACCCCCCTCAGGAGGAGCATCTAAGATACTGATTCTCAGAGCACTACTGGGCTCCGAGCCCTCTGGTTCGTGGCACTGTTTTGGGGACCATGTAACTGCAGACACCAACAAAGCATGATCAAGGCTTTTATCACACATGACCATCCCTATTCTCCTCCAAATGTTAAAGACTCCCTCAATCTGGTTTTCAGAGAAATAAAATATTTTCCCTCCATTTTTTTGGTGACGTATTTGAGCAGAAGTGACCACGAACTTGCTACCAGGAGAGGAAAAGCCAGGGCGCCGCCTGTCTTGAGCTTTGAAAGACCCGAGCCTCGGGTTGCCTGTTTGTTTCCAGCGTGCTCACCATTTACAGCAGCCGCGTAGCCATGCACCGTAACGGCCCCCAGAGGGCCTGCCATGGATGCATACCAGTGAGGACACAGGGCGGCGCTGTCTAAACTGTCATTCTTTCAGGACTTTCTAAGTCTTAAAATAATCTTCCTATATTGTTCACTGACTTTATTCCATACTCGATGTAAATTTACTTAACTAAACGAGCCATGCAACCTAGCAGTGAATTATGCTCAGCTATCCCAAAGCAACTGTGTTGGTGAATAAGTTGGTGCTTCAATAAAATACAGATGACGATAGGGTTCATATTCTAGGCTCTACAATGTCACTGCGAGAGGGAAATACAAGGAAATGAGCACAAGGTGAACTCACGTGTGTGCAGAACATAGATGATAGCGAAATTCCTGGAATGTTACCCTGAGCTGCCCTCATGCTCATTCAGACGCAAGGCCGGTGACCAGGAGTGTGGAGTGGTCACGTGTGGGGATATATCCAACAGAGAACAGGAAATAGTTGCTCAGGATGTTCTTGAATATTTTGAAGGGTTATATTTTCCAAAACTCTGCATATCGGGAAACTGGAAAAATCTTATTTTTTTTACCAAAAAAGTGAACTCCAAGCTCCTTCTCCAAATGCAAAGATGCATCTGGTGGTCACACCTCCCCCGTCCACGGTTTGAAAAGCATCCTTGGTACCATCTGAAATCCTTTTGCCTTACCACCTGGTAATAAATCAGAGGCTCATCTGATATGAATGGTACCATCTGGATAAGAAAATGATAGCCCGGAGCTGGGAGTGGCCGCGCTCGCCTCTCCCGTGCCAGCCACCGGGGCCATCCCCTCAGAACTGCCTCCATTCTCCCTCAGAAACACCCTGAGGAGGCAGCCAGTGCCCATCCCGCAGGCCAGCCCACGGGGCACAGTGGCTCCGGGAGACTGTTCTGGGGTCACCAACAAGCACGAGGCCGCCCGGTCCCTCCTGACCCCCGTCTCCACGCACAGGGCAGACGCCGCTGACTCAGTGGACAAGGCGCTCTCAGCTTCCGAGGCTCAGAACTGCGCCCTGAGTCAGTATCAGCACCAGCATTTTTGTTTGTTTTTATTAATCCTCACCTGATTTTTCCATTGATTTTTAGAGAGAGTGGGTAGAAGGGAGGGAGGGCGAGAGAAGGAGAGAAGCATCGATGTGAGGAGACACATAGACGCACTGACTCCTAAACACGCCCCGATTGGGGCTAGGGATGGAACCTACAACCCAAGTATGTGTCCTTGACCAGGAATTGAACCTAAGACCCTCCCGAGCAAGGGATGGCGTTCTAACCACTGAGACACGCCAGCCAGGGCCATGAAGTCAGGTTTTCTTACTTTTTTTTTTGTAATCCTCTCCTGAGGGTATTTTCCCCTTTATTTATTTACTTATTTACTTATTTATTTATTTATTTTATAGAGAGTTTCAGGGAGGGGGAGAGACAGAGAGAGAGAAACATCCATGTGAGAGAAACACATAGACTGGTTGCCTCCTGCACACACCTCAACAGGGGGCAGGGATCGAACCTATAACCCAGGTACGTGCCCTTGACTGGGACTTGAACCTGATACCCTTCCATGGGAGGACCCATGCTCTAACCACTGAGCCATGTCAGCCAGGGCCCCTAGGTCAGTTTAAAAAAAATTATATATATATATATTGATTTTAGAGAGGAAGGGAGAAGGAGGGAGAGATAGAAACATCAATGATGAAGGAAAGTCATTGATCAGCTGCCCTCTACACGCCCCCTACTGGGGATTGAGCACAACCAGGGCATGTGCCCTGACCGGGAATGGAACCCGGGACCCTTCAGTCCGCAGGCTGACGCTCTATCCCCTGAGCCAAACTGGCCAGGGCTATGTCAGGTTTTAATATCGAATTACCTTGGTCATGAGCATCCACAAATTCCTATTACAAGCCCATGCACAGTAAAGCGCACCTCAACTCACTCAATCTGATGCTGTAGCAGCTGTGTTTGCAGCCGCCGCAGGCGACAGGAAGTCCTCCTCCCTACTCCCAGCCCTTCCCGTGGACAACAGACAGAGGCGCCCGGCACAGAGGGAGCTCACGGCTTGTCACCTGACGTCCACTGACTGTCCCGGTGACATTCCCATGGACAGATCAATCTAAGAGAAAACGGTTCAATCAGCCGGGCCTAGCGCTTTATCTCGAAACCATTTCCCCAATAATTGACTCTGTTTATTGGACACTCTGTGACTTGCAGGGGGTGGGAGGGGTTTTGCCAACGCTGCAGAATTTAGATCAGATCTCAGCTTCCCAAACGTCAGGAGGCTTAAAGACATCCGGCTCCTGGTGCTGAAGCAGCCCTGACGTGTTGTTTGACGCCTGGAACGAAGCATTTCAGAAGGGAAATTTAAATCAGATCAAAGCCAAGTGGCGCGGAGTTATACGCCGATTCCATGGGGCACCCTGGACCCTGGATGGGACTGGGCACGGAAATGCGGCTCTACTGTCCAGGCGTTCACAACTCAGCCCCAACACAAGACGTGCGCCCATCTAACGCAAAGTTCCAGGTGAGCAAGCGTGCAAAGTCCTAAAATCTGTTCCTGCCAATGTCCAGAAATGAGAACGTGCAAGACCAAGAGAACGCTCACACCACGCTTATGTCCTCCTTCCCTACACATCGAACCCGCTAGGATTCAGTGAGCGCGAGTTTCCCGTCTGTGCCATGCATTCTAGTCAGGGAGATGCGTTCCATAGGATTGATGCAGCCACGCGGACCCGGGGGTGCCTTCACGGAGCTACGGGGCGAATGAACCCGGGAGCCACAGGGTGGCCGAGTTAGGGTGCGTGGTTGGGGTGGCTCTGCCCACAAACTCTCACTCCGAGTACCTGCCAGCTTCCTCCCACGGCCTCCCACACTCGGGCCCCCGGTACAATGTGTGCCCTGACTGGGAATCAAACCATGACCTCCTGGCTCATAGGTCGACATCCAACCATCGAACCACACCACCCAGTGAAGAAAAAACAATTTTAAAAAGCAGTTGAAAAGGTTGTAAAAAGAGTCATACACAGTTTTTTACAGGAAAAACAGGTTTTATAAATATTTGGACCTGGAAGGTATAGGGAGAGAAGTCCCATGTTTGACACTATTTTACTTTCAAAATCAATTCACTAAGCAGCTAACTAGGATCTCACATGGAAGCAATCCATGAATTTCAATTATTTTTCTGAATGATGCGTAAGTGTTCCTGTGAAAACAAAATAATGATTCATCAAGTGGAGTGTCAGATTATCAGAAGAGGTTTATCCCAATTAAGATGATATCAATATCCCTGATTCTTTCAGGCCCTTTACTGAAAGGTATGTTTGTTACAACCATCAGAGCTGGTTGATCATCTTGATCCCAAGGAGACACAGGCAGCCTGGCAATTCCAATGTGACATTGCGGACACATTATTCTAAGCTTTCAGACGACCAGAAATCTCTGTAATATTCGTAAGGCAAACAAGGGCCCTGTATGGACAAGTTGGGGATTCTTATCATACAAGCATGTGCCTGGGACTTTTTGGTACTTGGAATGTTCCAGAAGGTGATGCTAACTTCACACAGTAGTTCCAGAATGCGATGGTGTCATTCTATTTCACACAAATCAAAGCTTGTATGTGGTTGTGAGATGGCAGGGCGGGAGGTGAGGGGTCTTGCATGGAGTCATTCTTGCACCATGAATGGAGAGCTATGAATTTCAGCTCAAGAAAAAGGGGAGTGGATCTTCGGCTAAAGTCTTAACTTCACACGCCAAGCCAGACAGCCTATCCATCGGGGAGAAGGGTCATTAGATGGATTCGTAGGTCCCCTCCAGCGCTTACTACATGTTCTTAACCATACTCCTGAGAGCTGGGAGGAAGTCACGTGTAAGAGGGATTCGTGTGGCGTTGCACAGCTCTGAGTGACGGACAGTGGGATCAACGCTTTTAAGACATTTAGGTCACCCTTCTTGACAAATTTTATCTTAGCAATTTGATTACAAAGAAAAAGTAGGAGATTAAGGAACGCAGCTTTAGATTCCCTGAGCTGTGCACGCCTCCCTCTGCATCTTAGCCACCCCAGCTGAGGCTCGGAGACCCACACGAGGGCTCCTGGTTTAAAGGCACAGGTAACGGAAAGGCTGAGAGTAGAGGCAGGAGCCTAAACAGAACGTGGGAGTCGTCTCCCTTCTACGAAGAACCTCAGGATCGGCTGTTTGCTTCATCTCACGCCTGACAGTCCACCATCCATCCGTCCATCTGTCCATCCACGAGAGGATGCTGAACATTTCTCTCATTCTTTGACTTAATTCTCTAAAGAATAAAATGGTGAAAACTCAAAATTGCCTCATAAGGCAAGTATGACTATTTAGTGTTTATCAAAAAATGTTAAATTGTCATGGTTAGTAACAATGTGAGCATTTGTAGAATGCTGTTGAAGACCTGTTATTAGTATATCAAATGAAGGTATCAGAGAACTGCTTACTGCTATTTTAAAACATAAAAAAATCACCGTCCCCCCACCCCCCTGCCCCGGCTTCTGTGCCTTGTTCTAGATCTCTGTCTTTGTTCAGAACTCTGAGGTGCCCTGCCAATCAATGCTGCCCCTCCAAAAAATAAACCTTTTTGGGAGGAAATGCATATTTATGTAATGAAAAACAAACAGAAAACAAAAGGAAACAGGTCATGTGCACCCACTGGGTGTAGCTTCACAGGTGGGGGGTGACGATGATGATAATGAGGATGATGATAATGACCATGTTGACAATAGGTGTAAGCATAACGTGTGTGTTCGAAAACGCATTTGGTTTATAATATAATTACGCATTGTGATAGCAACCTATCAACATTAACAACCTATTGAAGGTTTCTCTGAATCTATGAAATAGAGAAAGATCATAGTTGTGACTTTTTGGGGCCATTTTTTTAGTTGTTTGGGTTTTCTGATGTCTAGATGTTGAATAGAAAATGCCCACATTTCTTCATTTCAGGAATCATGGCCATTGGAATTAACTGCTGAGTAAAGTGAGTTTGGGGTTTTAGAAACAAGGGCAGGAATGGACCCAGAAGTGTCAGAGCCCTGAGTAATGTGTGGGACCAAGTGACAGAGGCCAGTGTGAGGAGGCTACACCCTGTGATTCCAACTCTGTGACCCCCCGGGAAAGGCAGAACTAGAGAGACGGTGACGACATCAGTGGTTGCCAGCCTCGGGGGGAGGAGGATGAATAGACAGAACACAGAGGGCTTTAGGGCAATGAGAATACTCTGTATGACACCGTAAGGGTGGGCACGTGTCATTATAGATTTGTCCAAACCCACAGAATGTACAGCACAAGAGTGTCCCTGATGTTGACTGTAGACTTTAGCTGATAACACCCTAGGTTCATTGATTGTAATAAAAGTCGCATTCTGGTGGGGGCATCGATAATGGCAGAGCCTGTGTGGGGGGGAAAAAGGTGTATGGGGAATGTCTGTAGCTCCCTTGCAGTTACTCTAAAATAACAAAGTCTTAAAAAATAACTTTAGAAGTTGGGAGTTATATGGTCCTGGAATTAACCAGTGTGAGTAGAGGAGTGGTATTCCCTACCGGTATGGCGTTTCCTACAGCAAGTCTATTGGGCTCTTGGGTGTATGGTTCCCTGGCCTCCTAAACGAGATCGCTGGCAATATACGGAAGCCACTATTTCATCCTTTTAGTGGGGTCTTTAATTTTTGTAGTGATCGAGTGTTTAGTGTTTTGTTTTCATTGAAATTTACTGGCAACTTACCTGCTTGACAGAATCATTGAGTCAAAGACATTTCCTGAGCAGATACATTGAAAAGCCAAGCATTATGCTGCTCATTTGTCTCCTGTCTGCAGTGACATTTCCCAACTAATTGCACTGTATCAATCTTAAGAGCCTCACTGCAATGCTATGGGCCCGTTTCCCTAAAATTTAGAGCAAGTTCCCATAGTTCTACCTCAAATAACTCAGCCAGACACTTCATCTGGCGTTTAATTTCACTTTGATTCCAAAACAAATAAAATGATCTAGGTGGGGTGCTATTTGAAATGCTAAACCTTGAAAGGCAAGACAGAGAACTATAATGAAATTGATGTTAAATTCTTAGGAACAGGCGCAATGGAAATTGAGAGAGTTCAATATTTGAGATGTTAACTTCATTAATGTTAAACCTATAAATTATGAGGGAGATGGAGTTCTACGTAATCAGTAATGTTAATACGTTATTAAGCACGCTATTTATATTAAAATTAAAAGTAATCATGTGGTAAACCTTTCAGATGTTTTAGTTAGAATTCCATGAACTATTCAGAGAATTACATGCTTACTCATCCCGTATAAGACGGGTTTTAGAATTTGATTGATGATTGAGTGATAGATTAGGCATCATCATATTTCCCTGTCATTTGCCCCCTTTCTTAACTTCTTGAAGTTGGTCTTCTGACCCCATTGCACCACGGGAAGTCCTCTCTCCTCATTAGCAGGGGTTTTCTAATGACCTAGTCAATGTCATCTTCACTCCACCTCCCTTGACGACGATGTGGAACCTGCCACCGTGGACACTCCTGTTACCCATGAAGCCTTCCTCCCTCCGAGTCCCTGGGTGGCCACGCTGGTGCCCCTGCTAATGCTCTCAGGTGAACAAACAGTCCCTGAGCTCCCCTGTAAGGTTTAAGCAGCAGAACATGATGGACTGTCTGCTCTGTGCCTCTCGAGGATGTGAAATCTAACAGGACACATGGCGGAGCAGATGCTCCATGAACGTTTATCGAGGGAATAAGCCAGTCATGGATGAAGAAGGGACTGAAAACAGATATGAGTCAATGGAATGGAAATAAGGAGGAATATAAGAAAACAAAGACCTCCATCAGCTAGACTGACTTACTGTATGCTCTTGTACACTGGTTGGACATTGGGGAGAAAACAGAAGTTGACTTCAGGGCCAATGGTATAATTTTCCTAATTTACATGAACCATAAGTAAGAAATATCCATTCCAACAGTGGAAATGTTACTGTGACATTTAGTTATGAGCTGAAAATATTATACTTTTACATGTAACACACCCCCTCCTTTCTGAAGACAGGATCACGCCCAATGACCCACAGCAGAAACAGAAGATTTGGAACGAGCTTTCTGCTCCTTCCCCAGACGTCCCCACCTGCACGGCTCTGCCTCCACCTTCGCGAGCTCCCAGGACCTTCCCCTGGCCTCGGATCCTGGTCTCTCCCACGTCCTCAGGAATCCACAATCTGCTCTCTTTCCCGGAAGAACACAGTCTCTTCCCTAACCTGACTCCTCTACATGCTTGTATCGTTAACAACTCATCCTTAGACCCAAGTCCCTTCACTGGCCACTGCCTTCCCTGCATGCCCACGTCTACACGTGTTGAAACTGTGCGTCCCAATGTCCACCTTCCCAGGACTGGATTCCGGCCCCACCTCACGGAGAACACGCTTCAGTAGTCATGGTATCTACTGCCTCATCGCCAGCCCCTCCACTAAAAATCTTATCCCCTCATTTTTGGGACACATTCCCCAGATTTCTTTCCTCCATCTGGGTGTTCCTTTTCCTCTGTTGGTTGAACCCTCTTCCTGACTGGGAGCGCTGCTGCTGAAGGGGGAGTCCAGTTATTAACTGGGAGGCAAGCTGGTCTTTCCCGGCCATGTAGTAAGGAGAAAAGAATAAAACAGACTCTATGATAATAGGGATTTCACTTAACAGAAGAAAAAGGCCCTTAAGGACAATAGGATTTACTCCTGGAATGAGCGTCCAAGCTGGACTAGGACCTCCCGCCCCAGAGACCTGCGGGAACAGGGCCACATGCTGGCCTTTTCTGGGAGCCCTGAGTCTGAGGTTGGCGTCCCGTCCAGGGAACCACGGTTGCCAAGGTGATCCATCCCACAGCGTGCCCTGGCCACCTCCAGCTCCCGGAGCACAGCCTGTCCCCAGGGGCCGGCGGGGGCCCTGGTGGGGGACTCGGCTCCTGTGCCCGGACCTGGCTACCGAACAAGCCCCTGCGAGCGCTGGTCATCACGGTCGGCCGCGCCCAGGCGGGCACCTGCAGGCAGCGTGTGGGAAACACCGATTTTTCTGTTTCTCTTGGAATTCATTGTATCCAAGGGAGACAGAGAGTGGGCAGAGCTGCAGCCTATGGAAGTGTCACATGTGCTTTCCAATAGCAACCTGGGCTCGCACAGCGGCCCTGGGCGGCGGCTCCCTCTCCTCACCCCACGCACGGGATTGCTTTCACACCCCCTGGCCTGAAAAGCTTCTCCCAGAAACAGAGGAGAAAAAGGCATTATGCCATTAGCAACACGGGTCTGCTTTCTCATTGACCATATGGCGTTACCTTAGAATCATCTGTCTTCGCCCTGTTGGACCCTAACAGTCGTGCCGCCACGGGAACCCTGTGCAGGTTCCAGGGCCTCGTTCCAATCCCACCTCTGGGTACACGCAGCGTGTGTGCGTGGTGCACCTCTAAACCACATGCCAGATTAAGATGCGTCAGTAAACTTAAAGGCCTGGCTGCATCGCGGGCCTGGGGGGCCTGTGGCCGCGGGGACTGCCCCAGGGCAGGGGCAGAGTGGCCTGCGCTCGGGCCCTCCATCGGCGGCAGCTGGAGGGAAAAGGCGGGCAGATCCCAGCATCTCCCCAGCACAGCTGTGGGGTCTCAGAGCATCTGGACACCAGTGACCTCTGACCGGCTTTCCCTTCCACCAACATGCGCTGGGCTTTGCTCAGTGGATTTGCTGGCACCACCAGCCCTTCCCTCCCAGTATAACCAGCGCGTCCAATGGACGCCTTAGCCCTCGCACAGCGACTAGCCTGGCTTTGTCTCTAGTCCTCCTACCGCGTGAGCCTTTGACCTTTGCTCTAGCCAGGCCTCTACTGGAGACCAGAACACAGCTGACAGAGGAACTCCCGGACACACAGGAATTAGAGTGAGTCTGAGTGAGCCTGGAAGGCAGGCACTCAGGACGGTGGCCACTCTGGTGACATCCCTGCCTACGTCACAGACCAGAGCCCGGGCCTCCTCCCTGGTCCCCCGCGGCAGTGGCTGCTCACTCACCTCTCGCCGACCCGACCCTGTGGGCACCATGCAGCTCCCCCACCTGGGGGTCTGCTCACGACCATAAGGTGGACCAGGCTTCCCCGCCAAGGCTCCACGTGGACCCCACGGAAGATGGGAAAAGGCAGAGGCACGTTGAAAACATGCCTCACACCTACAAACCTTTGCATGTCGACTGCGATTCCCACCCACTAGGGACAAGGCTGAGTGGACGCCTCTTCACTGGTCAGAGCGGCTTCTCTGAGCCTCAGCCGGACCCAATACCGAACCATCCAATCATCACCCACCTCTAACCTCAGCTGGACTCAACCCGACCATCCAATCACCACCCACCTCCTCCAGCCTCAGCCAATCCCGGACCATCCAATCACCACCCACCTCCAACCTCAGCCAGACCCAATCATCCAATCATCACTCACCTCCGGCTTCAGCTAGACTCAACCCGACCATCCAATCACCACCCACCTCCAACCTCAGCTGGACCCAATCATCCAATCACCACCCACCTCCAGCCTCAGCTGGACGTGGCTCAAGTCTCCCGCCAGCACACCTGTTCCCTATAGAGTTCCCCAGAGCTGTTCTCCACGCCTCCCTCCACTCACCTGGCGCTATGAGGAGGGGCGGCCTGTCTCATGGGACCAGCATCACTAAGAACATGTCCCCTCCAGGATCCACGAGCCACACAGACCCCGAGGGATGTGACCCTCACGCCTGATGATCTTGTCAAATGACAGCACAGAGCCAGGGTCCCTCCTAAGGGGGCCCTGGGCGGGGGCGCCTGGGCAGGAGGTGGGGGGCGGTTCCGTGGATGACACCTGTGAGGCCTCGGCTGCTCCCAAGGTATTGCTTCAGCAGTACTGGCCACGATGCTAGAGTGGGCCCCGCAGAGCAGATTAAAGTGAGTTTTGAGCAAAGATGACTGAAACATCTTCAGGGCCCAGAGCAGAGAGGGGAGAGGGTGTCCCTCAGGGCAGGTGTCGTCCCAGGGAAACGGGACCCCTGACGCTCAGGCGTGGGTGAGCCAGTACCTGCTGCCAGCTCTGTGTGTGGGGCCCCCGGAGAGAGGGCCTGTCGCTGCTCACTGGGCCTCTCCCTCCGCAGCGGGCAAGGCACGGGCGGTGACGGAACCGCCCTTCTGAGAATTTCCACTTTTCCGTTCACAGCTTCTTGGCCTTGGACACTTCTTACCTGAAGCTGAGTTTCCTCTTACCTTCCCCATGGGTTGTGGCAATTATAGATAGCCAGTGGTTCCTGCTCCCCATCTGGCCTGCCTCACGCCAGGGCCCCCCAAACCCAGGGGTGCAGTGATTCCCACAGTTGCTGTGCTCAGAGGATCCCCTAAGTCGGCAGACATGCAACCCTGGGGTTCTCAGGGACTCCCAATCTGGGGGTCCGACTCCATCTTCTATTAAAGTTAAAACTCCCGTGGCGCCCCCTAGTGGTGAGAGCAAACCAAGGACAAGTCGAAGTGCCTTCCAGCCCAGGGATTGCCATGCCTTCTGCCCCCCCCCCCCCCCACACACACACACACCTGCCAACCCCCAAACTGACCCGAGGAATGCCCATAGGCTGCTCTGGGATGCACCCCTGCGGCCTCAGAGGCAGGGTGACCTGAAGGCACAGGGGAACCTGCAGTACCGAAGCAGCGCCCCTGCACTGTGCTCCCAGCAAAGCTGCCGCCCGGGCAGGGCTGCTCTGCAACTTCTGATGTTCCTGATGCAGAAAGGAGAGAGTGGGCCAGGCCTCTCAGTAACCCTGGAGAAGAACATCGAGAATCACCTGCAACAGACCTCCTGCTGGGCGAGACCTGGCCGATCCTCCCTCCAGCTGTTGCCCGAGGACCTGTGTGCATTGCTCAGACCTGTGGGCACGCTCACGCCTCGCCACACACATATGTGTGCTCTAGGCTCAGACTCCCCGAAGTGGGTCTTAAAACTTCTCCCAGCACCCAGGCAGTAACACAGCCCTGGCCATGGTCACGGGAGCACTGACAGCGACGAGCCGCCATGCTCTGCGCTCTGCTCTGTGCTTCCCAGGTTTGATCTCGGTGGTGCCCCAGGGCCTTGGATGCAGGGGGACAGGAGAGAGAGCAAGGCCACAGCCAGCGAGCGGGCCATGCCCCCAAAGTCACAGCCACACAGAGAGCGGCCGCCTCGCCCAGCTCGCAGGCACCCGGCCTGTGCCCTGACAGGGAATCAAAACTTGACCTCTTGGTCCATGGGTAGACACTCAACCACTGAGCCACACCAGCCGAGCTAGAGCCATTGATTTGAGTGGCAATTTAATGCTACTTAAAACATGTCACAATTATTGCAACAATTCACAGGGAGGCCCTCGCGTGTGGTCACTGGGCTGCAACGTCAAGTGTGAACACTAGGCTGTGGTGACTTCTTGTGGAAGTGAATTATAATTAAACAAAGGTCTGAAAAATAAATGGAAGAGGTAGGAACTACATGAAAGTCTCAAACTATAAATATCTGTGTGCAACATATAGTGACTTTCGTTATGTAACAGGATTCTTCCCTTTTGGAGAATGTATCAGGCTAATCTCTGAAAGGGAGCATTATACATGAAGTCCATGTGTGCATAGGAAATGGGTTTATGTTCTTTTAGGAATACATATATGTATACATATTGCAAGGATAGGTGCACACAAATTGATGAGACCTCATATATAGACTTTCCACTCTCTGTCTGCTAGGATTTAAATTGTGTGGACAAAAATGAATACCATCATGTGGCATTCCATTTAATGTATAAAACAGGACTTTCCCCCGGGATAGAAATCCTCTCAGTGAAAGTGTCAAGCGTGAGCCTGTTAATAAAATGCCACACACGGGCACCTTAGAAACATGAGTGACGTGCTACAGACATGCCGTGTTGTGGTGAGCTGCCATTATGATGTGAAAACCCATCAATTCCATTAAAACCCATTTTCTGCGCACAGGAAACGTCTGTTGTGTCTGGCTTTGTGGCGTTGGGTGAAGCAGCCCTTAGGTGGGGCATCGGCCCACGAGGAGCCGCTGGCTGCCTAGTTGTGACGATTGTCTGTGATCACCCGCACCCACCAGCTGGCAAACGCCCCACCAAGGGCCTCGGCCAGGCCCATGGCCATTCCTGAGTGACAACATGCTGGGAATGAAGTCACTATTCGTTCAGACTTGGGCTCTGCTACCACGTGGTTGTTCCGTGGGCTCAGAAGGCAGGTGTGAGAATAGTGCTCCTTCTAACAGAGCCAAAGCCAAACACTGTCAGCGAGTGTGAGTCGGGCACCTGCACACCCACATCACTGCACTGCTGCCTGGTGGCTGGCTCCCCGGGAATTCCAGTTAATCAAGACGTGGTCCGCAGCATCGGAGGCAGGAACAGCGATCGATCGATGCACCTTTCAATTAGACCCGGGCTCCCGTGAACACCGGCCCTTCCTTCCGCCTGAGCACTGAGCATCCGCTCCCCTGTAAAAAGCCCCATGGGGACAGCGAGTCAATAGCTGGTGGAAAAAACTATTCAAAGAGCATATTTTTGAGTAAAAAAATGTCTTAGAATTTTTTTTCCATTTTTTTTTTTTTTTAGGGAGTGGAAGGGAGATGGAGAGAAGCATCTATGAGAGAGAAATATCGATTGGCTGCCTCCTGCACGCCCCCTGGGGATCAAGTCAGCAACTGGCATGCGCCTGGACCAAGAATGGAACCTGTGACCTCTTGGTGCATGGAAGACGCTCAGCCAGCGAAGCCCAGCAGCCGGGCTCTGAGAATTGTGTAAACTGCATGGGTTGTAAGTGCTCCGTCGTGCTGTAGTTGAGAGCTCAAGCTCGTGCGGAGCTGCTGTCCATTCGCTGGACACACTTGCATGCCTGCTGGCCTTGCTGACTGTCACGGCCACGAGGTCTGTGGCTCCCATGACCCTGGATGACCCAGGTGCCACCAGGAGGAGCGGAAACCCAGAGCCACGCTCCCAGGGGGACAGGAAGGAGGCAGGCCGCAGGCACAGGAAGCACGAGACCAGCGCCTGCCTTTCTTTTTTTTTTCTTTTTCAGCATCTGCTTTTCATTGCTCCTTATGCTCCAATTCCATTTGCAACAGAAGGAATTTTCATGGATGTGATGGTTCCACCTTCCTTCATCCTTTGGAACAAGACAGCAAACTGTCCATAGTTTTCAGAGCCTAAAGGTCGGACGGCGTGGGGGCCCTCCAAGCAAAGGGAGAGGGAAGTTATGAATATTACAGTCAGTTTGGGAAGTGCCTGTTTTTGTTAGAGTAAGACAGGAAAACCACAACTCACGCACTGGAAAAGCTGAAAAACACTCATCATCAGGGATATCAGAAAAGTTCTGAAAACCAAATTTCCCCTGGGGTTTCCTGGGCCGGTGCGGATGGAGCACCGCCCGGAGGCTGGGTGGCTTTGTGATATTTTTGTAGCGAGAACAGAAAGAGCATTCGGGGTCTTCTTACTGGAATACTTCGCCCGGCTCGTTCACATGGATCACCATGAGCGACAGGTCGTATGTCATCTGGAGACGCGCTCCGGTGAGGTCAGGCGCTGCTAGCCCTGCGGTCGAACCTGAGAAAACTCCCATCAGGCAGTGTCTTAGACAGGCCCCTGGCTGTGCCCCTACCACCCTCCCCTCCTGCCCACCCGCCTTCTCCTGGGTCTGGACTTAGCCACGTCCTCAGCTCTGTCCCCGCTCCCCCTGGGCCCAGACCCCAGGAGTGCCTAGCACAGCACGCAGTCCCGAGGGGTAACAGTCATTCGCAGGTGCTATGGCAACCACATAAACAGACTGAGATAAAGGAGCCTCACCCCTGTGTTCGGACCCCAAGGGTCCCACTCCATGTCTGAGGGCCCCAGACGGCCCTTTCAATGGAGAGAGCCTCCTTGAGCAGGAGTAATCAAGGTATCTTGCTTTTGCTTTTTCTTTTTTTATTGATTTCAGAGAAGGAGGGAGAGGGAGAGAGAGATAGAAACATCAATGATGAGAGAGAACCATGGAATGGCTGCCTCCTGCACGCCCCCTACTGGGGATCCAGCCCACAACCTGGGCCTGTGCCCTGACCAGGAATTTTACCCGGGACCTCCTGGTTCACAGGTCGATGCTCAACCACTGAGCCACGCCGCCCGGTGTATCTTGCTTTTTCAAACCCCGACCACGTGGCCCTGTGCACCCACTTGGAGGACTTCAGACAGAGCCCAAGGCCTGTGAGTGCTGGGCTCAGAGTGCCTCAGCTCAGGGGTTCGCTCCTCCCACTGTCTGTGCAGCTCTGTGCTCAGATAGAGAAGGCACATCATCCCCCCATCGTCAGGAAGAGCGAGGAGGAAGACAGGTTCCCTTTGGGGCAGTGCTGGGGGAGGGTGTGTGATGGGTGATGGGGGAGGGCTGTTCCGTGTCCCGGCTAATGTCATCTTCACATGTAAGTGTCTGTGCTGCCCAGAGCGCAGACGGACTGCTCAGCACATGCTCCACAGACCCTCCTCCGCGGGACCCACTGTCGCGTTTCCGCTGCTCCCGGGTGGGTAACATCACGGCACCCGTAGCAGAATAACTGATGACACGCATTTGGAAACTAATTGTAAACGCCCCCATCTCTCTCAGAGCCGGCGTGCTGATCACTGGGTGACGCACATGCAGGAACCATCAATACGCCCGTGGCTGCCTTTCCTGAGCATTTCCATGGGCTCAGGGCGGAGAGGACCGGCTCATAGGAGCCGCCCACGGGCCTGAACCACGGCTGAGGTCTGAGGCAGAGGGTAGCTGGCGGCCATGGGCGGGGACAGGGACGCGGCTGCACATTCAGAGGCCTCGCCCGGCCCTGCTGGGCTTCGGAGCGGCTTTGTTTTTCCGCTGAAACCCAGCCAGAGCATCGGCCTCGCAGGGTGTTGGGGGAATTTCGGAAACAGCTGGGCCCATGGGGCGCGTGGGGAGCGCTGACGCCCAGCCTGCCTGCAGGAGCAGGGGCGTCTCTCATGAACGTCCCTGCCACGCAGCTGTGCTCAGTCACAGGGAGCCTCCACCCACCTGCGCCTCAGATGTCCCTGCTCATCGCACAGCACGCCCCACGCGCCCCTTTATTTTTTCATTATTATTATTTTTAAATCCTCACCTGAGGATATTATTCCATTGATTTTAGAGAGAGAGGAAGAGAGAGGGAAAGACAGAGAGTAACACCGATGTGAGAGAAACACATCGATTGGCTGCCTCCTGCATGAGCCCCAATCAGGGCCGGGGGAGGAGCCTGCAACCCAGGTACATGCCCTTGACCAGAATCGAACCCGGGACCCTTCTGTCCGCAGGCCGACGCTCTATCCACTGAGCCAAATTGGTGTAAAGATGCTTTTTAACTGTGTGGTAGATATTATTTGCACTGAAGCAGAACAGATGCTACGCATTTACAAGCAGGCGTGATTTCTAGAATGACGTCTTCCTCCGGATATAGACGTGCACTCTCTTCTACTTGCCGAGTCTGAGTCCGGCTGGCCGTCCCCGCCCGGAACCCCACCCGCTCCTGCAGCTCCCTCCCTCGAGCTGTGCACAATGTGATTAACAGTCCAGGCGACAGGCACTTGACCTGCTTGTGTCTTGGAGATTTGTTAGGGGTGCAGCTGGCCCAGTATCAGCTCGGGGTCTCCACCCGGCACTGATCCAGGGAATCACGGCAGGGTGGGGGGAAGCCAGAGGGGCGCCGGCGAAACCTGCGCGGTCCCTCGGAACTGGCCGACACTCAGCTCCTGGGTGACACCCCTTTTCAGCTGTGCATTGTGCACATGAACTTGGCCTGAAGGCAGAAAGGGGGTTCAGCATGGATGATGGAGCCTCCTTCATCAAACTCCTCAACAGCTCACCGCGTGGTCACCGATGTTTGAGCTTCAGTACAGTCTTGCCCTGAAGGTCACGTTGGCAGCTCCGTTACCGGCTTTGTGGGTGGACTGAGCTCCTCACGGCGTTGTGAGCATCACCCCGACTTGGCCTTTAGGCTTTGATCTCACGAATTCAGGTCAGGTCTGATGCGATTTTTACAGGGGCAGATGTCTCATACAGATGCTGTTCTCCAGGCAGAACAATCTATTCTCTACTGTGCAATATCGCAGGATAATGCCCGTGCCCTGCTTTAGATACCTTGTGCTCTCAATTCTCTCCAAGGAGGTGAGCTCCCTGGGGAATCTGACACGAACCCTGACAAGCACGTATTTTCCTGTTTCCTTTAAATGCATCCTGTCGTTAAGAAGACCGCAAGCATCGTTTTCATGACTGTAATCCGGGGCCAGCGGTTCTCTGTGTCACTCACCCCACACAGGAGCATGAAGGAGTCCGTGCATGGCCGCTCCTTCTGTGCACATGCAAAGAATCCGAGGCACGTGGCCGCAAGCGCCTGTCCCACCGGCACAGAGGGAGTAGCTCACGGGCGCATGACAGAGTCTTCTGATCCCCCCATAAGGCTACTGTCTCCACACCCTGCAGCCTCCGCCTCCCTCGGTTACAGAGGTTCTGTGACTGACTCCCGTCTGCGCTCTCAGCTCTGCATTCACCTGAGGTTTAGCTGGAGGGCTAATCGTTTCTGCTTTTTCCCTTCGCCCGGCCCTGCGGACACCCTGATGTGATTAGTTCGGGAGCTGGTGTGGGCAGCGCTGTTTGTAAGGTGCGGGGAGACCCGGGGTCTGGCGCCCACTCAGTCCCAGTTCTGCAGACTCATCACCTCATCGCATGTACCTGTCAGGCCAGAGAGAAGGTGCCGTTCCCGACACATCCCCAAAGAACCTCCGCTTTCTCGCTTCTAACCGGTCCCCCGAGGTCTCAGAAGAGGAGCCCCTGGCAGTGGGAGGAGGGCCGTGTCTCCCGGTGGCTCTGTCCTCACCTCACGGGCAGGTGCAAGGTCAGCGGTTCGCCAAGTGAGTCAGCACTTTCAGGAGCTCGGACCCTGTCCGTGGCTGGAATGCTCTCTGCTGACGCCTTGGCCACTGGGTGTCCTTTGGGTACAATGGTCGCCTCTCATCAAGCGGAAGTGTGTCCTAAGGCCCAGGGGGAAGTGTGTGGGGTGACTGGGCAGGTTCTAACCTCATCGCTCCCCTGAACTCCATGGAGTTCGGAAAAGGGTTCTCCCTGCAGCTCCGTGGCTGAACAGCATCCATACCCCCGGCTCCAACGGAGCAGAGAGCAGTGACGTGGGCAGAAAGCACAGGGGGGACCCTGAGAGTATGGAGGGACCCTGTGCTCTCAGGGTCCCCCTTTGTGCTTCGTGAGGCCGTACAACCTGAGTCAGTGCACGGCCTGAGGATGAAGCGTGTGGGACAGACCCAGGTGCACATCTCAGCTCAGCCTCTCTTCCTGTCACCTTCACTGCATCCCTCTCCCAGCCCTCAGCCCCTCAGGGGACAGGGATGATGTCGCCACCTTAGGCACCAGATGGAGTGGCAGCAGGCGTGTGACCTGTGCTGGACCCTAAGGAACAAGAGCAATCGCTACAGGATGTGTCCTGGGCGCCAACACTGCAGCCGGTGGCTCTACTGGCCCCGCTGGGTCCTGTAGTTTTACCGACACACGGCCACGCTTGGTTGTGAACTTGGCGTCTCTGATGGCCTCCGCACCTGGACAGCAGGGTCATGACGGAAACAGGAAGACCCACGATCCCCAGCTATGTCCATCTGGCCCTGTACAAACACACGACACTCTAGCATTGCTGTCATTGCCGTCTCCTTTAGCAGGCAAACGATGGAATGTGACACGTTCTTCAGAGATAATTAGATTCGTATTAATGTAGCCATGTTGTGATTTAAGTCAATAGCTTAAGTTAGAACTTTATCATTTTACTAGAGGCCTGGTGCATGAAACTTGTGCACTGGCAGGGGGTGGTCCTTCAACCAGGCCTGCACCCTCTTGCAGTCCGGGAGCCCTCGGGGGATGTCCAACTGCCAGCTTAGGCCCATGGGGGGAGCGGGCCTAAGCTGGCAGTCGGACATCCTTAGCACTGCCACGGAGGTGGGAGAGATTCCTGCCACTGCCACTGTGCTCGCCAGCCATGAGCCAGGCTTCTGGCTGAGCAGCGCTCCCCCTGTGGGAGCACACTGACCACCAGGGGGCAGCTCCCGCATTGAGAGTCTGCCCCCTGGTGGTCAGTGTGCATCATAGTGACCGGTCGTTTAGCCGTTCGGTCGATTTGCATATTAGCCTTTTATTATATAGGATTCTGATTCATAGGAAAGCAACACCCTTCTTCACAGACAAACTCCAGCAAAAGAGCAAATTGCTCTGTCCTTGGAGATTGTGGCCGGGTTAGCAACAGCTTGGTTCTAGAACTGATTCTTTCAGAGCGTGAGTGCTGAGCTCTAGACAAGCTTTCTTCCAGCCGGGGGTGT
>NW_005871617.1:488037-495505 GCF_000147115.1 Myotis lucifugus | reverse complement strand
TGGCAGCTTTCTATAGAAAAGAGTCTCATCTTCAGTGCAGGAGCTAAACTGCTAGTGAATTCTGACCTTCCAACGTGCCTGTTTATTCCACTATGGTGCGCATGTAAGTGTGTATGTATTCCATTTACATTTTTATAATTTACAGTAAACATATATTTATAGTACCCTATCTAATAAAGAGGGAATGTGCTAATTGACCCTCACGCCATTGCAAAGATGGCGGTGCCCACAGCCAATAAGGAGGGAATATGCTAATTGACTGTCCCACCCTCAAAGATGGTGACACCCACAGCCAATAAGGAGGGAATGTGCTAATTGACTGCCACACCCTCAAACATGGCGGCACCCACAGACAATAAGGAAGGAATATGCTAATTGACTGCCCTGCCCTCAAAGATGGCAGCGCACACAGCCACAAGATGGTCTGCAGGAGAGGGCAGTTGGTGGGGACCAGGCCTGTAGGGGTGGGTAGTTAGGGGTGACTGGGCTGGCAGGGGAGGGCAGTTGGGGGCGACCAGGCTGGCAGGGGAGTAGTTACGCATTGATCAGGCTGGCAGGGGAGTGGTTAGGGGGCTAGCAGGATGGCAGGCAGGCAGGCGAGCGGTTGGGAGCCAGCAGTCCCAGATTGTGAGAGGAATGTCCGACCGCCGGCTTAGGCCCGATCTCACAGGGATCGGGCCTAAACCGGCAGTCGACATCCCCTGAGTGGTCCCAGATTGCAGAGGGTGCAGGCTGGGCTGAGGGACACCCTCCCCCGCAGTGCACAAATTTCATGCACTGGGCCTCTAGTATGTATATATAAAATGTATTTATATATTTTTATATAAAATGTTTATATACAAATATATTTATATATAGACAATTATTTCTCTTTTCTGTCCCACTTGGTAAATAGATTTATTTCCTCTGAGCTATGCTTACAAGTGGAATTGTGTAACATGATTTGAAAGCTGGTAGCACTTACCTCCCTTTGGATTTGCAATAATTGGTTTCAACTGATCCTTCCCAAACCATGACAGAGACCAGCCACACTTGACATGGGATGAAGATGGGCTTGTACAAATAAATGACATGGTCAGTGGGTTGCACCTTCTGCAGCTGCCCCTCGAGGCCATTGGTTCCATGTGCGTTAGTGACTAAACGGCATATAAATCCCCAGGATTCAACTAGGACAACTGTGAACATGTGTGTGTGTGTGGTGGGGGGCTTCACATAGAACCAGGCGCATGGGCGCCTAGGGTACCCCAGGCTCCCAGGTCTCTGTGCATCTCCCACTCGTCACTCAGAGCTCACAATGAGCCAAGGAAGTAGAGAATAATTCATCTCTAGTTTTCACAGGAGGGAATTTAGGGTTACGGAAATCACTCACAGACCCTTATCCAGGCAGCTGCATTTCCTGGGTTGGTGTGATGCAATGCGAGTTTTTAACCAGCTGCCGGATCAGGTTCCATCTGATATCATCTATAGGAAGGGTTTTTAACCACGCTGCCACATTAGCTTCCATCCTATATCATCTATAGGAAGGGTTTTTAACCATCTGCTGGGTTAGCTTCCATCCTATATTATCTATAGGGAGAGTTTTTAGAGTTTCTTACAGAGAATCCAAGACACTAATTTCGGTGGTTCTCCAACGTTTTCAGGCTTTGGATCCGTTCAGAAGAATAAAATAAATATGCAGAAATGTACACCTGTCAGACATTTAGAGTTAAACCTATTCACACACCGAAATGTTGTGAAACTTCAGCTCAAGGTCAAGTAAAAGGGAACATTTCCCCCGTGAGACCCTCCCGTGCAGTGACTTCTTCACATCGCAAACCCTAACCCAGCGTGACTGCCCCTGCCTCCCACAGCAGAGGGAGCTCGGCCTATCCTGGCGCCTACACAAGTGGGAGCCTCCATGCCTGTATTTGTCTGTTTATAATTTACAGTAAACAAACATTCATATGTGAGCATATTTACATGGGAAATCTATTCATATATTTCCACTCCTTCTGCTGCTTCCCCTCAGGTATGTTTGTGACATCCGTCTAAGAGTTGAGCGCCCCTGAAGCGTTCCCCTTTTCCTTGCTGCATTGTATTCCATTCCATCACTTACTCTCCTTCTGCAGAAAGGCATATATGTAATTTGTGATTTAGGGTGATTTCAATAAACTCACCGATGCAAAAAGCAAGGTGCATTGGGCGCTCTCGCACGGATCTCAGGTAACTAAATGGACACACATATATATTGAACGTGTGCCTTGGAACAGGAGTGTTGAGTCACAGGATGTCGGACAGTTTTACAAAATATGTGCACACACGGGCAGAGCTGGGCCATGCAGGGCACCCCTGCTGCTCCACCACCTCGCCTGCACTCGAGACGGTCCATCTTTCTCCCATAAGTCATCCTTCATCACACGATATGAAACGGCGTACACGACACAGGTCTACAGCGCTCGATGGCACTGGGTGAATCGTATGCCCACACGGAGAAGTTAGTGGGACCCTTGACAAGTGCAGACCGATTGCAGATCTAAAAGTGAAAGGATACATGTTCTAGAGCCAAACCTTTGGTGTTTGAACGATGTCTTCCTCCTCAGAGGTCATGGAGATGTTCTCTGGTGTTTGGTGCTGGAAAACCCGTCCCTTCACTTTGAGATCTGCAGTCGGGAAGTGTCCAGGGTCCGGGTAACTGTTCCATAGGGTCAGCGGCTCACCTGTGCCATCCCAGAGGTGCAGACCTCTGGAGGGGTCCACTCCATCCCCGCGTGGCGTTCTGCTTTGTGAACGGGCCGTGTGTGTCTCTGCTACTGTCCCCAGGGAACTCTGGGAAAATGCAGTATTTGTGTAGCAGGAGCTAACTCTCCGGTCCTACTCAGAAGCATTTAGTGGAATCCTGATCTGTGTTGCTCTGGAAAACCAAGTTGTACCATAAAGATAAGGACATTAACCTGGAGCAGTACCTGGAGAATTAAAATTCACAGCGAATAAACTTTCGGATGCTGCGAACCTCACTGCTTTGGGGGCAGGCAGATCGGTGACAGGCAATCCGGAATCTTGTTTCCACTCAGCGCTTAATAACGGACGAAGGCCGCGTTTGGGGAGAGTTTTAAAATGTAACCTAATCTCAGCACAAACAGCCAGTGAATCTGCCTGGGAACGCACGCCCAGAGCAGGTAATTCGTGTAGAATTGACTTAAAATTGCCTTCTCCCCTCACCGCCTCTCCTGCTCCGGAATCCAATTTGCTCTGAGCGGGGACGGATGGATTAGGAGCCACAATTGAAACGTCTGGCAGGAAATGAAATTGAGCAGCGCTATGCTTGTTAGGTCAGGAGCTCTGTTTATAAAACATTTTTTATTACTTTGCAGCCGTCAGTAACTTTGGTATAAAATTCAACCGATCTATCGTATGCAAAATTGTATGTGCTGAACGGAGAGGTAAGTGTTCACCATCTTCCAAGTATTGTGTCCTTGATATGGAAATAAAGATGAAAGGAACAGTCCCCATCATAAGACCAAACACACACTCACACACACGCACATGCGCACACATGCACACGCGCACACACGAGAGTGGAAGAGAGAGGGAAAGACAGAGAGAACCGTCAATGTGAGAGAAATACATCGATTGGCTGCCTCCTGCACGAGCCCCCACCAGGGCCTGGGCCTGAGAGGAGCCTACAACCGAGGTACATGGCTTTAACCGGAATCGAACCCGGGACCCTTCTGTGTGTTTTAAAAGGCCACCTAGCTCAGTGGATAGAGCATCAGCCTGTGGACTCAAGGGTCCCAGGTTTGATTCCGGTCAAGGGCATGTACCTTGGTTGCGGGCACATCCCCAGTAGGGAGTGTGCAGGAGGCAGCTAATCAATGTTTCTCTCTAATCGATGTTTCTAACTCTCTATCCCTCTCCCTTCCTCCCTGTAAAAAATCAATAAAATATTTTAAAAAATAATTATTTAAAAAGCCGCCTAGGCCAGTGCATCCCTAGAACACGCAGTGCTCAGGGCCTCGGACACAGGGCCTCCCTCGCCACAAGGCAGAGCCCGGCCGCAGAGCAGAGAGCACAGGGGACACACTCCACCTGCGGGCGCAGCCCCCAAAGCCAGGGGCGGCAGGGGCTGGGCTGAGCGGCAGTCCCTTCTTCCAGACTCACCTTCCCGGGTTCTTTAGGGAGAAGGGGGAGCGGGTGGAGAAATGTGGGGTTCGATCCTCCACCAGGAGCTGAGACTCCTGAGGCTGCAGGGGCCTCCCCAGCGCCCGGGTGGGCAGGAGAACACACGCTGCGTTAATTAACATTTTAAACAAAAGCGTGCCGTCCCCAGAAACCGCGCTGTCGGTGAGAGCGCGCTATGAGTTATGCGTTATTTGTTCTACTTCTAATCGCCCATGATAAAAGACCAGGCACGTTACAAACTTATTGCCTCTTCTCGGAATTAGTATTTTTTTTCCAGGAATAAACAAAACAGTGAATCTTTGCTGATAAATTATTCCATAAATCCTGTCAGGACCCACCTATAAAACATCATAATAGGAGAGAATGGTGTCCTCAAGCCTTTAAATGCAAAATTCTTTATCACCACAAAAACGCGACGCGCAGCCCAGGACAGCGCAGACACGGAGATGGATGTGGCGGTTATTGTGACTCTGAAATATGTGTCACTATTTCCCTCACTTTAAAAGCAAGAACTCCAAAAGGAAACGGAATAACATACAAGTGGGTTTTATTAAAAACTAGAGGCTCAATGCATGAAATTCGTGCAGGGGGAGGGGAGGGCGAAACCTCAGCCCAGCTTGTGCCCTCTCGCAATCCGGGACCCCTCGGGGGATGTCTGACTGCTGGTTTAGGCCTGATCGGACCTAAAACCGGCAGTAGACATCCCTCTCCCAATTTTGGGACCCCTCGGGGGATGTCTGACTGCTGGTTTAGGCCTGATCGGACCTAAACCGGCAGTCAGCCATCCCTCTTGCAAATTCGGGACCCCTCGCTCCTAACTGCCCATCTGCTCGCTCCTTACTGCTTGGCTTACTGGTGTTTTAGCACTGCTGTGGAGGCAGGAGAGGCTCCCACCCCCGCCCCTGTGCTCGCCAGTCCTGAGCTCGGCTTCTGGCTGAGTGGTGCTCCAGCTGTGGGAGCGCACTGACCCCCAGGGGGCAGCTCCTGTGTTGAGCGTCTGCCCCCTGGTGGTCAATGCACATCATAGCAACTGGTTGTTCTGGTCGTTTTGCCATAAGGGTCGCTGGGCTTTTATTATATAGACTAGAGGCCTGGTGCATGAAATTTGTGCTCTGGGTGGGTGTCCCTCAGCCCAGCCTGCACCCTCTCCAATCTGGGACCCCTCAGGGGATGTCCGACTGCCAGTTTAGGCCCGATCCCTGTGGGCAGTCAGACATCCCTCTCACAATCTGGGACTGCTGGCTTCCAACCGCTCACCTGCCTGCCAGCCTGATCACCCCCTAACCACTCCCCTGCCAGCCTGATCGACACCAAAATGCTCCCCTGCCAGCCCAATTGCCCCTAACTGCTCTCCCCTGCCAGCCTGGTCGCCCCCGACTGCCCTCCCCTGCTGGCCATCTTGTGACCACATGGGGGCAGCCATTTTGTGCGAGGGTATGACGGTCAATTTTCATATTACCTCTTTATTATATAGGATAGGGCCGGTCCCAAGTTGTGATGCCAGGTATCAGAGGGGTCCCTCCCTCCCTCCATCTCCTCAGCCTTCCTAACACAACATCCATGTTCCTGGTTTTTCATTTCTTATTTTCTTAGGACGACTAAACATACTGTTAAAGGGACAGGATGGAGGCACAGAAAAGGCCTGAATAAGTAAATTTCAGACTATAAAAGTAAGACGCACGATCGAAGGACATAAAGACGAAGCTGAGCACCGAGTTCAGGAGGAAGCACAGAGGCTGGTGGCGTCGCCCTTTCATGAGAAACCAGGTCTTTGCCACCTAGTTCCCCTTCACCTCCCACAGGAGGAGCCCCCATGGACTCACCATCCCCAACCACATGGAAACCCTAACCCTAACCATAAATCATAGCCCTAACCCTGACCCTGACCCTGACCTTAACCCTAACCCTAACCATAAATCATAGCCCTGACCCTGACCCTAACCCTAACCCACAACCCTAACCTAACCCTAAATCTTAGCCCTAACCCTAACCCTGATCCTAACCCTAATCCTAACCCACTACCCTAACCCTAACCCTAAATCTTAGCCCTAACCCTAACCCTGATCCTATCCTTAACTCTAACCCTCCCACAAGCAGTTGAGAGCGACCGGGCTGGCAGGGGAGGGCAGTTAGGGACAATTGGGGCCGGCAGGGGAGCAATTAGGCATCAATCAGGCTGTCAGGGGACTGGTTAGGGGCAATCAGGCAGGCAGGCAGGTGAGCGGTTGAGAGCCAGCAGTCCTGGATTGTGAGAAGGATGTCCAACTGCCCAGTGGGATCGGGCCTAAACGGGCAGTCGGGCATCCCTCGAGGTGTCCCAGATTGGAGACGGAGCAGGCTGGGCTGAGGCACACACCCCTCGCCCCTTGCACGGATTTCATGCACCAGGCCTCTAGTCCTATATAATAAAAGCCTAATATGCTAAGTGTCTGGTCATCTGTTCAACCAATCAAAGCATAATATGCTAATGCCATGCTATGGCCACTCAACTGCTTGCTATGACGTGCACTGACCACCAGGGGGCAGTCGACCAGTCAACCAGTCGCTCTGTTGTTCACTGACCACCACATGTTAGACGCTCCGATTGGCAGGTCAGCTTGCTGCTGGGGTCCGGCCGATCAGGACTGAGCAAGATGGGCCAGACATGCCCTGGAGCCCTCCCATGGTCCCTCCTCAGCTGGCCAACCACCTGCATCCCTCCCCAGCCCTGTTCGTGCACCAGTGGGGTCCCTCAGCCTTGCCTGCGCCCTCTTGCAATCCGGGACCCCTTGGGGGATGTCAGAGAGTCAGTTTCGGCCCAATCCCGCAGGACAGGCCTAGGGACCCCACTGGTGCACGAATTCGTGCACGGGGTCTTTAGTATAAATATAAAGCAAGCAGACGAGACTGTCCCCAAGGCCACGGTAAATGCAGGCAGACACCAAGTCCATGGCACCTGTGCAGGGCATGCAGGGAGAACCCCACAGAAAGCCTGATTTGCTCAGAAAGTAGGCTGCCAATTTTCAGGGCAGCGGGATCCTTAACATGACATTGTGAGGCAAAGATGTGGTTCCATTGTTACATGGCACGTACAGTTGTATTGAATGGCCTCAGAAAATTAAATTCATGTTTCCAGCAGTAAATTAGACTAAGAATGAGCTGTCAGTCATCTGCCGCGGTGCCCAGGCGATGTCCGTCCATCGGCATTGCTGCTGAACTCATTAATGTGTGCGGAGGCCGACGGCGACAAAAACACACGCTTCTCAACACACAGTACGGGACCTCCCCCTCCTGCGCGTCTCCATCAGGACAGCTCTGAGGCGTGAACTGT
>NW_005871617.1:484158-487937 GCF_000147115.1 Myotis lucifugus | reverse complement strand
CTGTGTGCTGTGTGCTCTGCTTTTCCGCTGTGTTTGTCTTGCCTTCCACATAGTGGATAGGGTGGTATTTCCTTCCGCCAGGAATCTATACTACTTTTATATACTACTTTTTTGGTTGTTAAACCCTCCCCCCAAGGATATTTTTTCAATTGATTTTTTGTTTATAGAGAGAGTGGAAGGGAAGAAGGGAAGGGGGGGATAGAGAGAGATAGATAGAGAGAGAGACATTGATGTGAGAGAGACACATCAATTGGCTGCCTCCTGCACATGCCCCGACCAGGGCCTGGGATCCAAACTACAATCCAGGTACGTGCCCTTGACTGGAACTCGAACCCACAGCCCTTCAGTGGGTAGGACGACACTCTAACCATTGAGCAACAGTGGCCAGGGCCCCTACTCCTACCTTCATGTCTGTAGCGCCTGTGGGATAAACCAGCCCTGAAACAGACTCCAGGGCTCCAATACACACGCCCGTCACACCATCCTCATTTCAGACGTCCTTTTTCTGTGATCATGGGCAGGCTCATTTTTATGAAAATGTGTGTCGTAATCCGCCCTGTCATACACTGGTTCGTCAGAAACCTTATTGCAAATGGAAAACTATTCATCTTCACTGACGTCCATAATTGCCCCTAAATACGTCAAGAATCCCCCACGTTTACGTCTGGAGGTCGAATTCCGAGGGAAGTGACACATGGGCACGTGTTGCTCCCCGTCTGCTTTTTATTTCTACGTCAGAATTCACGACGACGAGTCAGTGGGCCAGCGCCACCCAGACGGGGAGAGCACAGGGACGCCTCCCATCCACGCGTGACTTCCTGAGGGACAGTCAGTCCTCACACAGGCACGCCCTGCAGCCGCCAGCCGCCTGCACCTCCTGCTGGTCCTGTAGCCCCAGCAGAGAGCGTGCTGGGTCCTGGCTGTGGCCGCTGAGCCAGGTCCCCTGTGGCGCCTGCAGGCAGGTGGCCAGCACCTAACCTTGGCTGGAGTGTGTGCCTGTGGCCTGTGCTCAGTTATGGGTACGTGCAGAGGGGCGCAGCTCCACGGAGCCACCCGACAGGCTCTTCCTTCCACAGGATCCTTCCTGCTTCCATCCCCGCCTTCCCGCCTCATCAATACTGAGATGGGAAGGATTTGGGTTGAACTGTGTAATGAGATTAATTTTTATGATAAAACGAAGTCAAGCCTGCAGGTGTGGCTCAGTGGTTGAACACAAGGTGCAGGTCAGGCACACACCCAGGTGCGGGCTCGATCCCCAGTGTGGGGCGTGCAGGAGGCAGCCGATCCATGATTCTCTCTCATCATGGATGTTTCTATCTCTCTCTCCCTCTCCCTTCCTCTCTGAAATAAATGTTTAAAAACCATTTAATTGCCATTCACTTACTTCCTCATGTTAACTTAGAGTCAACTGATTAGGGGCCTTACATTTGCAGAAACCCTGCACCTTGGCCTCTAACAGCATCATCGAGGGAGTGACAACCACCCCCGGGCTCACACCATTGGTGAGAAGCAAGTTCAAGTTCAGCCCCCTCCTGGGAAGGGGCTTGTTCGACAGGAACTCATCACAGAATTCTGCTCCCAGCTTCTGACGGTTTCTGAGCCCGAGACCCCACTGCCAGGAGAACCTACAAGGTCTTCTGTGAGGACGGGAGGATGCAGTTATAAAATGAGTTCTTTAGCTAACGTTTTGGTCTTTGGGGAGAAGGAGTTAATGATAACGGCTAATGTTTGCGGATATCCCTCTTCCATGTGAAGCTGAGTGTGAGACCGGCACTGACCGGTATGTCCGCCTATCCGTCTGCTGGGAGGATGGTGGTGAGGTCGCACAGAAAGCCAGGGGCTGACCTTACAGTCCTGAGCCGTCTAGTTGGTTGGCTGGTGCCAATCAAGACGCAGACATAATAGTGTGTATTTCAATGTGCTCTCTTCTCATCTCCCTAAGAACATGCCATTGCAGATTCTTAGCAGGTCTGCCCCTGGCTGCAAACCCATGCCGACCGACGTCCCTCACACACACCTCTGCGTCCGACACGAGTGGGGTCACGAGGGACCTGCGTCAGTGTCATCACCTGGAGACCCCTTTTCCTTGACTTTTGACCTCTGTGCTGGCTTATCGGTTCCTTACTTGACATTATAATTGAAAGAAAAATGATGCATCGGGATCCAGGCATTCAACGCCCAGGGAAGTGCTGACAAGCGTTTCGGGCGGTGTCATCACTTTAACCAGCTCTAACCTTTCAGGGACATTTTCTCCCTTTCAAGAAAAAAAAAGTCTGTCTGATTATTTCAGAAGGAGAGGACGTTGCAGATAGAAGTCACAGAGGTCGCACACCCGGCGCCGATGGAGCGCGGGCTTCATCCCTCCTGACAGCGATGCACTCACACACGCAGCTCCCCCCGGGGGTCCCCCCAGGGCTCGCCCGGAGCAGCCCCTCCACCTGCAGAGATGAGGCCACCTCCTGCTCCTGCTCATATGACATTGGTCTCTAGTCATTACTTTCTTAAAAATCCAATTTTTTCCCAGTGACAAGTCGGCTAAAAAAATGATAAAGTTAGAGTTAGTCCCATCACCAAACAGATTGTACTCTCCGAGCACATACATCAACGCCCGGCGCTCCCACGGTGGACCACGGAGTAGAGCCCTCAAATCATTCCTTTTTAATAATTTGCGTGGAAAGTGAGGTATGCGTCTGTCTACCCAACAGAGCTTCTGGGGTTTTCTGCAAGTGTCTGTCACTCCCTTCCCCCCAAGGACCGGAGTTGAGCCACCAAAGTCCTTATTAATTCTCCTTGATTCATGGGCGAGCATCGGTTGGCTGGCCACGCTGTCAGTCTTGTCCGAGATCCAAACCATTGGCCAGGCCCACACTTCATCTTCTTAAAGAAAAGACATAAAAACCGACCTTTCCTACACTAAAACCATAGGTTTATTTTTATTCGTAGTGGATGGCTCTTTTTAAAAATATATTTTTATTGATTTCAGAGAGAAAGGGAGGGGGGAGAGAGAGAGAAACATCAATGATGAGAGAGAAACATTGCTGGGCTGCTTCCTGCATGCCCCTTACTGGGGATCCAGTTCACAACCCAGGCATGTGCCCTGATTGGGAATCGAACCAACCATGACCTCCTGGTTCATGGGTCGACGCCCAACCACTGAGCCACGCTGGCTGGGCAAGGATGGCTCTTTTATATGCGTAATAACAAATGTGGGCGGGGCTCATCACTCTGAATGGCCTTGGTTAATGAGGTGGGGGTTTGTGTTAACTTCATGCCATCGTCATGACAACGGCGTGTCTCCAGGGCTGAGCGCTCTGCACACCTTCGCTCAGTGTCTTGATGGTCCTCACACACCTTAGATGGGATGCAGTGGAAAGTTCTGTACGTTGAATTGCTCTAATTTTTACTCACAAGATGCGTCCTCTTTATGGTTCTCGAGGGCGCATCGAATGGGGTTCCTCCAACAGCCCCCCGCAGTGCCTGCTCCTGTCATTCCATCTCTCAGAGGAGGGACTGAGACTGAGGGGTTCACATATGTCCCGAGACCAAGCAGCTCCCAGCAGCCCGCAGATTCTGTCCCGGTCCCGGCACCGTGGCTCCGTTCCATAGCTCTGCTGCCCGGCGTGCGTTAAAGGAACACTACACGATGTCCTCCTACATGTGCTTTCTCCTTTCCCTGCTCCGTATTCAGTCTCCGACCTGATGCGCTGTTGACACAGATGCACTCCTCACTTGTAGGTATTCTATTTTTTATTCAAAACCAATCAGCCAAATAGCACTTC
>NW_005871617.1:470406-484058 GCF_000147115.1 Myotis lucifugus | reverse complement strand
CCCGTGCAGAGTGTCCGGTATAATTCGCCATCATTGTCCTAGGACGGCCATTCACTGCCAATTACTCTGACTGACACGAGCGCTCTAAATAGCCTTGCTTACACGTGCACAGAGTAGGCGTTCAATAAATATCAAATACATGAGCCTTCAAAGCATGTCCTGCCTGTTAGGCAAAAATGGTCTAAAAAGAGAAAATCATTAGCAAGTAATGGATTGTAAGTGACGCAGGCCATTGATGCTGTGTTAACTGCAAAAAATGGGCAGACAGACCTTCCGGGAAAGTAGGCATTTACAGAGCGGATAACGGAGAGCTCTTGCCACTCCAGATGCCAGCTGAGCCAGGTGCACGCAGTGTGTGGTTTAAACAAGGGAAAGATGCCGCATGCAGGAACACTGTCATGGCCGCCTCCCATGGGAGGTGGCGCCCGTCCTGTCTGCAGCTGCTTCGGGATTCAAGCTGGGGAGCTGCCCCACCGGGCAAACGCACGTGGGCCACTGGCAGTGCCCCCAGCTCCTGGATGCCTGTAGCTCACCGAGGAGGTTGTACATTTTATTTTTAACATCAAGTTTGTTTATCCCACTCATGAGAGTGACCCTCTGGTGCTGCATTTTTGAGAACCGGCACATTTTACCGCTTTTTAAAAATATATATTTTTATTGATTTCAGAGGAAGGGAGAGGGAGAGAGAAATAGAAACATCCATGATGAGAGAGAATCATGGACCGGCTGTCTCCTGCACCCCCCACACTGGGGGTTGAGCCCACAGCCCGGGCATGTGCCTTGACCAGGAATCCAACCGTGACCTCCTGCTTCATAGGTCATCGCTCAACCACTGAGCCACGCCCACCGGGCTTATCACGTTTTACGAAATAACTCTGAAAGTGAATAGTTACTATTTTTTGCTGTTTCCCAGATTTGCATGTTAACATATTCGTTTGTGTTTGTGTTTTGTTTTTGTCTGGTTTCTCATTAGTTTGGTTTTCATTTCACTTTCTCTTTGAAATCGAATGTAACTTACACATCTTCCCAGTGAGAGACATGGGAGCTGTCGGCATCTTCTTCACGTGGGTCCCACGCAGGCAGAGGACGCTGTTATTTTTACTACTAGAGGCCCCGTGCATGAAAATTTGTATCTTCAGGGGAGGTCCCTCAACCCGGCCTGTGCCCTCTCGCAGTCTGGGACCCCTCAGGGGATGTCCACCTGCTGGCTTAGTCCCGCTCCCCAGGGGATTGGGCCTAAGCTGGCAGTCAGACATCCCTCTGGCAGTCCAGGAGCCCTCGGCGGATGTCCTACTGATGGCTTAGGCCCGATCCCTGCAGGGAGTAGGCCTAGGCTGCAGTCGGACATCCTTAGCGCTGCCAAGGAGGCGGGAGAGGCTCCCGCCACTGCCGCTGCGCTCGCCAGCCATGAGCCCGGCTTCTGGCTGGGCAGTGCTCCTACTGTGGGAGTGCACTGACCACCAGGGGGGCAGCTCCTGCATTGAGTGTCTGCCCCTGGTGGTCAGTGCGTGTCATAGTGACCAGTCGTTACTGGTGGTTCCGCCGTTAGGGTCAGTTTGCGTGTTACCCTTTTATTATATAGGATTAGGCCCCCAGGATCTATGGGACTCTCCTACAGGAATCCAAGTCTAGAACCCAGGTCTTCCCTAGAAGTGGAGTTTCAAACATAGTTACTATGGCCCCGGCCAGTGTGGCTCGGTGGTTGGGCATCGTCCTGTGCACCTAAGGGTTGCCCGCTCCATTCCTAGTCAGGGCACATGCCCAGTGCAGCCTCGACCCTGGCAGGGGTCCTACAGGTGGCCGCGATAGATGTTTTGCTCTGGCGTTGATGTTTCTCTCTGTCCAGCTCCCTTCCTCTCTCTCTCTAAAAATCAATTTAAAAATCTTCTGAAAACTAGTTAATACAATAAGTCCTCACTTCAGGCTGTCAATAGTGTCTGTGACGTTCAGGGAAACGGTATATAATAAAACTGACATTACCATGGCAGCTGACAGAAACAAATAAGGGTCCGGACCCTTGGGTGTCCGGGCGACGCTGTAATGAGAGGACAGTGTGGAAGGACGTGAGCTCAAGGAGGATGAGCCGCTTAGCCTCAGCTTCAAACACGGAGGAATGAGAACAGGACAACACACCCAGCCACGCACAGGGGTCTTCGTTACTCAGTAGGACATGGAAGAGTTACGAACACGGTTTTCCAAAACAGAACTTAGTCAGGGTGTGCTGGTAGAATGTTCTAGAATGAGAAGTCTGAGAGGCTCACAGGCATTCGTTTGGAATCTCTCAGGATGACACTGACGAGCCAGGATGATTGACAGAGGCCTGAATTTGGCGACACTCGAACCACGCCATCCGAAGGGTTTAAGGGCACCGTTTAAGGAGTGGAGATGGGGCTGAGCTGCACAGGGTGAGGCTGTGTTTTTTCTAGTTGTACTTATTCTGCGTCTCATCACATGTGAGAACTGGGAACAAGGGGAATAAGGGGTCTTGGGCTCAGCATAAAAGTCACATGAAAAAGTGATGGGGAGACTGATGGGGAGAGCGGCCCGGCCCTCACGTCGGGTTTGGAGCCCGACCCTGGACGGTGGCTCCTGGTCAGGAATTCCGAACGTCCGGTGCACATTGTCATTAAGACACTTCGCTGAAAGCCCAGGAGCCTGTGTGGTTCAGCGACACGATGGTGTTTCCATAAACAGATCCCTACATTGGAATGACCATCATGTGGTGTGTTTGTTAACGTTAAAAGGGTTGGATCTGAAAAGCTGGTTACCCACCTACTATCTCTTTGAATGTAAGATTGGGTGACTCGTCATAAGCAATGAATGGACAGATGCAGCCGTGGGACTACAAGAGCGCGACGCCCTTGCAAAGCACAGGAAGTGATGGCAAGCAGTGGGCGCCTGGTCCCCGCCCCTACGGATGTTAAAAGCCTTGGCTTTAGGTTGGGAGGCCCACGGGGACGTGTGGGACATCACTCAGACGCACATCTGATGGCAGTTTGCTCTGCCAGCGAGAGGATAGTTCAAAACCACACTCAGGAGCTATTTAAACCTAAGCGGTGCGAGCTTTTCCTGGGAATTCTGTTGTGTTTGTTCCATCTCACCGGGTGACCACCAGAAGCGAAGCCCCCTTTTAAGGCTGGCTTCACGTCAGCGGGGAGAATTAGCACGTGTCCTGACATTAAAATCTCACTCCCATGAATCAAAGAATCCAGGTGACCATTTACCAAACACCGCCCTCACACACACACACACACATGCACACCCCACACAGATTCACACACACATGCACACCCCCCCACAGATTCACACACACATGCACACACACACATTCACACACAGACACACGCTTTCTCCTGAAATTATAGGAGGCGCATTTGCATACATGAATTATATTGAGTCACGTGACTGTATCTCTACCATTTCATTTTGCATGTGCGTAACTTTGCTTTATTCCATCAATAACTTGATGAATACTTTCTTTGCTCATGGAAATAGGCATTCATGCTATTAAGGCAATAAAATAAAAATACAACTTTATCTACTTTACTTATCACAACTCCGCTCTCCTCAGACTGCGTGTGCACTCAGCGCTCAGGCCACTTCCACGACAGGGACCGCGGGCCGGTGGCACCTGAGCGCCCTCCCCCGGCGTCCCTTCCTGAACACCTGTCTCAGCATTTGGCTGATGCATTGTCTTTCCTTCTGTTTTTAAGATTCAAAGTGGCAGCGGCATCGGCTTCCCGAGGCCTCTGTGTGGCGCAGGCGTGGTGAGAAAACAGGACTGCTGTCCGCGAGAGGCCCTTCCCCAGCGAAGAGCATGCTCATGAACACGCACGAGAGCTAAACTATGAAGGAAGTGGGGTCCCTGGGCTTGGCACCCAGTGCTCCCACCCCCGCGCCCACGGGAGGCGGGTCGCGTCTGTTCTGTGGGCTCCGCCTGTGGGGGCACTCACTTCGGGAGGCTCCCACAGACGGTCCAAATGCCCCTCCTTAACAAATAGCTTTTATTGATCTCAGAGAGGAAGGGTGATGGAGAGATGGAAGCATCAGTGAGGAGAGGGAATCATCCATCAGATGCCTCCTGCACGCCCCCCACTGGGCTCAGCCTGCACCCGGGCATGCGCCCTGACTGAGCATGGAATCAGCAACCTCTTGGTTCAGGGTTCGATGCTCAGCCGCTGAGCAGCCCGGGCTGGGCCCAACACCAATGCTTAAACCTAATGACTCTGCAGACCCTGCCGGCTGAGCCAGGAGAGGAGCTGAGCGCCGGGGTTTCTGGGTGGCTGGGGTGAGACCTGGCTGCACCGCTGCTGGGAGCCTCAGTGACGTCAAGGCAGGTGCTCTGAGGCTTCACGGTCAGCACCCCCAACCCCACGCGTGAGCGGAGACCCGGCTCCCCACGCAGTGCCCTGCCCACTGAGAGCAGCTCGGAAGGCCCCCAACAAGGGTCACTGCGCTGGCGTCCATGCCTGCTTTCCATGGGAGGTTTGAGTCTGTGGCCGACACATCTGGCAGCAAACCCAGCAGCGGTGCAGGAGAAGGAGGCCAGGAGACGGACATTCTGGAAGCTGCGCCCTGTGGGAGCGCAGGGAGGTGACGGGAGCCCGCCGCCTGCCCGTCCTGATGTTAATCTCTAAGCGCCTGCCCAGCTTGGTGTTACTATAATCGCTAAGCGCCTGCCCAGCCTGGTGTTACTATAATCTCTAAGCACCTGCCTGGCCTGGTGAGCTCCGCACTCACACTAACAGGGTCCCAGGCCTCTCCTCGCGGAAGCTGATGTGGTTTCGGTCGTGGTGAGGCAGCCTGAGAGCCATTTGTACCAAGAAGGCACATGCACGGGGGCTGCTGACAATAATTCTACAGGAGACGTCGGATCCACGCCGCACACATGCCACACGCACACCACATGCCCGCTCCAGCGTCAGCTCCCCGCGGGGCAGACACAGCTAATAACAGGATTCTCTCTCAACCTTTTCAAAATTTAAATTGTACATGATTTTGTGAAAAACCTATCCCTCGATGTGCAGTCCCCAGATACATGTTTTCCCTCCTGAGTGGTGAAAGCATTTGTGAAACGATGTGGAACTTTTCATTCTCAGCGTCAGATTTCAGCGGCTGATGGTTTTTCCGGATGTCTCCCCCCCCCCGCCCGGGTCAGGATGGGTACAAGCTCCCCTCCCAGCCAGGGCAGGCCCTGAGAGGAAGCTGCCTGTGGGCTGGTGGGCTGGCTGTCCTGGTAACCCCCCCACCCCCCGCAACAGTTTTAGCAACAAAGACTTTGAGGGGAAACAGCGGGGATGTGGTTTCGTGAGCACGGCGAGCCCCTCACACACCCCGGATGCTCGCGGGCATTACGAAGCAGCTCACTAGCCTCTGGTTATTTTATCTCCATCGGCGTCGGGACCGGCGGGTGGGGCCTCTTCAGACTCACCGCCCCCAACAACAGAGGATTCCATCTGAATAAGCACAACACGGAGCAGACCTGGGGGCAGTTCCCAGGACCCCCTGCCCCGCCCTCGGGTCTGAACATGAACTGCGGTGCACTGTGCTAATGGCCACGGTAGAGAGTTAAATTGTTATTTTACATCCAAGTATTTTTGCAAACTTTTACGGACACTTACTGAGCGCCTCCATGTGCCAGGGCCTCTGTCAAGTACTAAGGGCGCCACCGTCCTTAAACATGGGGATGGGCCGGCCAGTGTGGCTCAGTGGTTGAGCCTCGACCTATGAACCATGAGGTCACGGTTCCATTCCTGGTCAGGGCACATGCCTGGGGTTGCAAGTTCCATTCCCAGTGTGGGGTGTGCAGGAGGCAGGCGATCCATGATTCTCTCATCACAGATGTTTCTGTCTCTCTCTCCCTCTCCCTTCCTCTCTGAAATCAATACAAATATATTAAAACATACTTTTAAAAAGGATTCCCAGAAAGACCATGATGCTGGGGATAGGAGATATGGAGACTGTGGCTGGGAGGGAGGAGAGGGAGGCAGATGGCAGATGCCTCCCAGAGACAGCCAATCAGACGTGAGGTGAGGACGGACGGACGGAGGCTGACCGGGGTCAGGAAACACCGATAAAGATCAAGTTCTTTCCCGTGGCTCTGCGTTTACTAGCATTTTATTTTTTTTTTAATCTTTTCTACTCCAAGTCAGAGGCTGTCGGAATCTGACACTATGTGAATGCATTCTTTTTTTAAAAACCAAATAGTCCATGAAAATCCTAGCAGATTCTTAATTATAGATGCGTTATAATTGAGTGGAGCCGGGACAGGTGTTGGGAACGGAAATAAGCACTCGGGTAGAGCTGAGAACCTGGGCCGCTTACAGTTATTTCTCAGGAGGGCGAGGGCGCCGCTTCCAGCCAACGTCACGGGCGCCTGCGGCTTAGACGCGCTTGTCTTTGTGAATGCTAAGTGACTTTCAATTAGGACGCCCCCAGGGGCTGCCATATGGGCTGTTAGTCCTGTGTAGGGTGCAATTAAGCTCCTTTTGGCATGAGATTTTGCAAATGGAGGTGGCGTACATCCCCCACAAATCCACTGAGCTGTAAACCCGTGCCAAGCTCCAGGGTGCTCCCCGTACGCTGGGATCCCTATCTTTGCAGCAACGTCAAGAGAGATGTTTGTGTTCCGACTGTGCTCCCTGCATTGTTCGCGTGGAATGCTCCTGGGATGGAGCCCGTCCAAACGACTCTTCGGTAACGAGCTCTGGGAGCGATGAGTGGGAACGCGTCTGAGGCCGCGTCTCTGCGTGGCTGGCAACAGCTTCCAGGACAGTCTCTTCCCGCCCAACGCTCCGTGACTGTCTGCTGGACACGCCCACGGGTGGTGGCAGTACACGTCCTAACAAAATGCACCATCAAGGCAAGATTTTGGGTTTAACCGCCTTTCCAAAATGCTGTCTTTATTTGGAAGGTTTTTATAGAAAGGTGGGTCCCCCATGAATAGCTCGTTTCATGGATGCCACAGACATGTTATCTTGGGCTTTGCTCTAGCAGCACGCGTCTCGGGCATATGACAGCGTCTCAGGGAAATCTAGACGCCGCGGAGGAACTGCAACTTTAAAAGCACACCCGGAAAGGCCAGGCATGTGTTGAACTTCTAAAATAAGAGTTTAATAAAATGTGCTTTTTTTCCCCAGCAGATAAATATAAAGTCTCCAAATACAGGTGCTACCTAAACAGCTTGTCGTTTAGATCACTGCATCTTTATTCATGATTAATTATTTCTATTAATACGGAGCCATTGATTCCAGTCACCTGTTCAAATATCACTTTGCAAGGGTGTGTACAGTCTATTTTAGCTACTGGCAGCAAAGCCAGGACTCTGCTGGGCTGTTTGGGCTCTGGGGATAAAGCACCATCACCTGGGAGGCTTAGAAATACAGACACTTATTTCTTGTAGTTCTGGAAGCTGCGGTCAGAGGTGAGGGTGCCCGTGTGGGGGGTTCCGGCTGCAGACCGCTGACTCCTCCCCGCGTGCTCTCACGGTGGGAGGGCCTAGGGCAGTGATGGCGAACCTATGACACGCGTGTCAGAGGCGACACGCGAACTCATTTCTTTGGTTGATTTTTCTTTGTTAAATAGCATTTAAATATATTAAATAAATATCAAAAATATAAGTCTTTGTTTTATTATGGTTGCAAATATCAAAAAATTTCTATAGGTGACACGGCACCAGAGTTAAGTTAGGGTTTTTCAAAATGCTGACACGCTGAGCTCAAAAGATTCGCTATCACTGGCCTAGGGAGCTGGGGTCTCCTTCACAAGGGCACTGACCCCTTCATGTGGGCTCCACCCTCGTGACCTCTTCACCTCCCCCAGGCCCCAACCCCTGACCGTCACATCTGGGGTTAGGCTCCAACCTGTGGATTCTGGGGGGATGCACATTCAGTCCATAGCAAGAACCGAAGGCAAGTGTACGGACTAAAGAAAAGGAAATATTTCAGAAAGAGCGTGGTTATATGTAACCGGCCATCAATGTGGGGAAAATACTGCTTAAACAAGGGGTGGGTCGGCCAGTGTGGCTGAGAGGTTGAGCATTGACCTATGAACCAGGGCGTCATGGTTCGATTCCCTGTTAGGACACATGCCCAGGTTGTCGGCTCCATCCCCAGTGTGGGGCGTGCAGGAGGCAGCCAATCCATGATTCTCTCTCATCATTGATGTTTCTCTCTCTCTCTCCCTCTCCCTTCCTCTCTGAAATAAAAATAATATATATTTTAAAAAATAAGTTAAATGGTTCAAAAATACATTGCCTAAGAGGTGTCAAGATTTCACCCTTCCTTCCTGAATGATAAGAATCCTCCTGAATAATAAGTCTGCATAATACGTCTCATCCCTCTTCCCGCTCAGCTGTTTGTGTCGCCCTGACCGTGGCTCCGCCTCCCCTCCCCTCGGGACTCAGCTCAAACACCACGGATGCCAGGGATCTCGTCAGAGGGACGGTCCCCCCCACCCCCATCCCCCGCCGTCAAGCTCTCGGGCACACTGCGCACTGCCATGGGCCCCACGGTGGGGAGCGGTCTGTGCGGCTCTCCCAGTGCTGACCCGCCTCCCAGAGCCCGGGCCATCCCCGAGGAGGCACCCACCAGCACCAGCACCCCAGGCCCTGGAGCCCGGCCATCCCCGAGGAGGCACCCATCAGCACCAGCACCCCAGGCCCTGGAGCCCGGCCATCCCCGAGGAGGCACCCATCAGCACCAGCACCCCAGGCCCTGGAGCCCGGCCATCCCCGAGGAGGCGCCCACCAGCACCAGCACCAGCACCAGCACCAGCACCAGCACCCCAGGCGCCCGCGCTCTGAGAACCGTGGAAACTGCGGCTGGGGTGTCTGCAGGGCCGGCAGGGCCACACTGTGCCGGGCAGCCCGTCTCCTGGAGAAAGTGAGAAGCCACCGGAGGCCGGTGTGGACCAGCGCTGACCAGACCCCGGTCCTGAGCGGGGCGCCCGGTGGTCAGAGCAGAAGACGGTGGAAAGACTGTGACTGTGGACAGGAGCCACGGCGGCCGAGCTGGACTAGGCAGGAGACGTGCGGCTGAGCTTAGCTCCGAGCCTGTGTTTGTCTTGCTTGACCTTTTCAGCTGACGGCCAGAGCTTAAGCTCCAACGCGCCGCGGAGATGAATCTCTAGGTTTAAACCTGTGCAACCTTATTGGGTAAATAAGGCCCTAAACTTTAATTTTCTTCAGCAAAACAACAGGGCGGCTGACAACGTAAAACGGGATAATGTGAGCGACTACCTACCCCTCTCCCATCTCCAAGTCCATGCTGGTGACCTTTAACCCCAGGTTCATTAACGTCTAACCGGCAAACAGAAAACTGCCTGTGTGTAACCCGCGCAATCCGATGGGTACGGACATGTGTGTGTGCCGGTGACGCCAGGACCCCCACCAGATAGCAGACACACCCACCACCTCCCAGTTTCCTTGTGTCCATTGTGTGTCTGTGTGCCTGTGTGTGTGTGCGCCTCTCTGCCTGTGCGTGTGTGCACATGTGTGCGCACGCATGTGTGTGCCTCTGTGCCTGTTCGTGTGTGTGCGTGCATGTGTGTGCACTTACGTGTGTGTGCCTGGGTGCATGTGTGTGCGTGTGTGTGTGCATGGTAGAAACACTTAACATGTGATCTAGCTTCCAAAAATGTTTACACGGCACAGTATTGAGTGCAGGTTGCAGGTTTTACAGAAAACTCCAGAGTTCATTCTCTTGCATCACAGACAACAGCTAGTCCTCCCCCATACTGTCCCCCCCCCCCCGCAGCCACCATCCTGCTCCCGGCTTCCACAGAAGGACAGCTGTGGAAACGTCCTGTGAACAGTCACGTAGGACTCGTCCCTCTGTCACTGGCTTATTTCCCTCAGCAGATGTCCCACAGGGTCCCCCGTGTCCCCAGGACAGGGCGGCCTCCTCTAAGGCTGGGTACCCCCACTGCAGGGCTCAGTACTTCCTCTGTCCGCGCACTCAGATGGCGGCTGGGAGTTTCCATGTCCGGCTGCTGTGGAAGAGGCTGCAGGACTGTGGGGTGCGGGCAGCTCGCCGGGGTCCCCGATGCTTTTCCTCTGGATAAACTCCCAGGAGTGGGGCTGCCGCCACGGCTGGTGCTGCTCTGACTGCTTCCAGGGACCTCCGTGAGGGTTTCCGCAGCGACCCTCTGTCTTCCGTTCCCACGGACACTGCCCCCGGGTGCCAGGGCCTCCGGATGCTCCCTCCCATCCCGCTATCCGGGGCGGGCCTCCCACAGGGATGAGGCGGCCTCTGTGGGCTGGATGCTGCTTCTCCTGACATTAGAGCAGACGTCGGGAGCGGGGGGGCAGGGGGGTTCTGCAGGAACCGGCTGAGCTCTTCCCTGTGGCGGAGCTCTGGGGGAATGTGTGCGGGGCTCTCTCCTGGCCTCGCTGAATGGGGATGGTTCTTGCTGCTTGGAGCCGGGACACTGTTACACACAGAATCAGGCAGTGGGACTGGAACCTATGAGGATGCTGCTGTGTCAGGGGCTGCCCAGGAACTGTCTAGAAAGGGCCCTATACATCCTTTGTTAATTGATTTCTTTAAACAAATACTATCGGCAATATAAACCATCAGCCACTTGTGCTGTTAACGTGCTTTTTTAAAGAATGTGAAGAGCCTCAAAGAGCACAGGGTGGCCCTGGTCTAGCTCACGGCTCTCTCTCACTTGGGGAGAAGAGGTGAGTCGGCCGCACGTAACTGCTCAGCTGCCGGGCCAGTCCTTCCGCACACAGACCTGGGCTGTCGCTGCTGTCCCTTAACTCACCTCAGAGGCAGAGTGGGAAGCACACGGCCCAGAGCCATCGAGAAGGAGGGATGCTCACGGAGAGAGGACCCGGGGGCCTGACCACAGCGAGGCCTCGCTGAACGTCTCGGGGTGAAGCTGCCACGCTGTCACCAGGCAAACCTGCTGCAGAATCATGGCACTCCCAGCCCAATGAGTCACTGCTCCCCTTCCTCTCACCGCCTGCGTTTGGTGATAATTCTGGCTAATAAGTGTGGAGTGAAACGGGCTCTAGTGTCCCGGCCGCCTGCGGTGACTCAAAGGCTGGAACCCAGGCTCTGGAGACGCTGCAGTGACACACGGCCACTGATGAAAGGGACAGCATGCTGCCGTGATCTGTAAGCTGTGCGCGAGCCTCTCCAAGTTCAAAGACGCAGAGAGGGCGCTGGACGGACCCAGAGGAGGAAACGTGTGATCAGTGAGAGAGGCTTGGTCCGTCCAGGTGGCGTTGCTTTCTTTCTTTTTTTTTTTTTTTAGCAGTTGCCCAATTTAATACATTTTTATTGATGTTGGAGAGGAAGGGAGGGGAGGGAGAGGTAGAAACATCCATGATGAGAGAGAATCACTGATCGGCTGCCTCCCGCATGCCCCCTACTGGGATCGAGCCTGCAACCCGGGCATGTGCCCTGACTGCGAATCAACCGGCAACCGCGCACAGGACGATGCTCAGCACTGAGCCCCGCGGGCCAGGCATATTTTAAATCCCCACGGGGTGTGTCACCAACGGCCCCGACAGCAGAGACTTGTTAAGTAAAAGGAGCAGCAAGAGGAGGGAAAGCACTTGTCCTTTTCCTCTTTGAACTTGCCCGACAGAAACACGGAAATGCCCAAGTTTTACAGGAACGGACTGCAAGGGCGGTCAGAATGGGAGGTGTGAGCAGAGCGACAGCCTTTCCTGTTGCCTCTGCCTCCCTCCGCCTCTCTCTCTCTCTCTCTCTCTCTGTTTGGTGAAGGGCAGGAGTTGAGCACTGGTCAGCTACGGGGCTTTTTCACCACTTGGAACACTTTGCCAGCAGCGTGTGAGCTTCGCTCGAGGACACAGGCAGCTGAGGAATGATGCCTGGGAACTAGCCTGACATAGCGAGTTGCGTTGTAGTCCCTGCTATAGGAGGCGATTTTTCAAGTTCACACACTGACCGACCCTCAGCTACCCCTGAGCCAGAGGAATCACATGGCCACTCTTTGAACTCAGACATTATTCCGAAGCCTACGAGGTTGTAGGAACACAGGGCTCATAGAAACCATTAAGATAGTTCCTGTTTGGGGCGCTAAGAAAAGCCCAGCCTCCTCCAGGGGCCTGGGTCTCATTTACCCCAAATCAGGACCCGTGCAGCCCAGTGCATCCGATCCCACGTTGTCTCAGCACGTCCACTGAACGCGTGCACTGGAAGGTACTTGGGCATTTGCATACCCTTCCAAGGTGATTTGCATAGCTTTCTAATATTCTAATTTGAATATTAACGATGACAGCATTAATAAGAACGTTCAACGGAATCTCTCAGAGATGTGTTTGTGTTACAGCTTCGATGGGGACGTAGACTCCTCTAAGTAACCTCTACGCTTATTCCCAATTTCCTCCCAAGAAATCTCCTGCTTCCTCGCTGGGCGGTGATGGATCCCTGATGTTATCAAATCGGACAAAACGCATTATGACCACGAAAGTGCAGGCGTGTCACCAAGCGGGGCCTAATCTGGGAGCTGATTAAATAAATGCTTCCAGGCCCTGTGCAACCTCGGAGCAAAGACAGTTAATTCTGTGGCTCCTACTGACTGACCCTCAGGTAATTAAAACCGGCAAGTACTGCGGCGCCATGAGTCCTGGAGACCTCAGGACAGGCAGAGACCACAGAGACAGGCGGAGACCATGGGGACAGGCAGAGACCACGGGGACAGGCGGAGGCCACAGAGACAGGCGGAGACCATGGGGACAGGCAGAGACCACGGGGACAGGCGGAGGCCACAGAGACAGGCGGAGACCACAGAGACAGGTGGAGACCACAGGGAGAGGCACAGACCACATTACACAGCCAGAGACCACGGGGACAGGCGGAGACCACGGGGACAGGCGGAGGCCACAGAGACAGGCGGAGACCATGGGGACAGGCAGAGACCACGGGGACAGGCGGAGGCCACAGAGACAGGCGGAGACCACAGAGACAGGCGGAGACCACAGAGACAGGTGGAGACCACAGGGAGAGGCACAAACCACATTACACAGGCAGAGACCACGGGGACAGGCGGAGACCATGGGGACAGGCGGAGACCACGGGGACAGGAGGAGACCATGGGGACAGGCGGAGACCTCAGGGACAGGCGGAGACCACGGGGACAGGCGGAGACCATGGGAACAGGCGCTGTCCTCTCTGCTTTGAAACTTAGTGCGATGATAAACTTTTAAAGAGAAAAACGCATAATTTTTAAGACTCATCCCCCAAATGTTGTGTTGCATAGTTAAAAAGTCGTTTTGATAGCAGTTTTCTAGTTCCCAGCCAACCCTCTGAATCTGTTAATTCCTAAAAATTGCCAACGTTTTTCTTTGCGGAAGAGAGGTTCCAATTAGCACAGGGACAACATGTCTTCCCCTTTCTAAGGTGACTGTACAAGCTGTATCGTGCACCTCGCATCTCGGTGTATTTCATGGTAAAAATGTCTTGAAAACCGGCTTTTAATAGATTTTTAAAAGTTTTGGAGAGATTGTAGGTGATTCAGAGGGACACGCTCCCGAGTGACACGGCTGGCGGCTCACAGGACTTCGATCATCAAACCGTTTCCTCCAACAACGGCTGCTGCTTCCGAGGAAAAGCAATTTAGAAACAGAAGCAGGTTGGGGGGCTTGAGAGCATTTTAAGTGCCATGGGGTTGGGCTG
>NW_005871617.1:467031-470140 GCF_000147115.1 Myotis lucifugus | reverse complement strand
GGTCTCGGTATCTCTGTGGGGGACTGAACACTGTACTCAGGATGAGCCCCTCCAATCCAGACACGGGGCCCATCCCAGCCTGAGGAGGAGAAGCCCAGCTGAACCGCAGAGAGCGGCAGGGGAGGCCCCCCACCACCTCATGTTTCCTGAAAACACGGGCCACGCAATCCTGTTATTTAAACAGAAAGAAACCCTGGCTCTGGGAGTCTGTTATTAAAATGCACAATTAACCAATTACCACGTCATTAGGATCCCTGCAAGCTCGGAGGAAGCCACTGCACTGGTCTTTGAAAAACAACCTGCCATTTCTGGCCTGATGACCCCCCCTCACGTGCATGGAAATCCCCAGGAAACAGCCGCCCCTACGCACAGCCCTCCCTGGATGACCCCAAGGGCTTGCAGCACCCGCCCTCTCACTTCCTGTGACGGTCCTGTGTGTCCCCGAGAAAATGGGATACTGCCCTTTGCTGGCGGGCGCGTAAACTGCTTGCATTTCTGCGGGAGAGAAATCACTAGGGCGTGGGAACATGGGTTGACCAGTGTCCCGCGTTTTCATTAATGTTTCAGGAATGTTTTTATTGATTCAGAGAGTAGGGGGGAGGGAGAGGGAATCATCGATCGGCTGCCTCCTGCACGCCCCGCACTGGGGATCAAGCACGCAGCCCGCGCCTGTGCCCTGACCGGGAATCAGACCGTGACCTCCTGGCTCACAGGTGGACATGAGAGGCTGTGGGGAAAGGTGAAGCTGTCCTTGGGGGGACAGCCTGGCCAGGGGGTCACCCTCCCGGGGCAAAGGCAAGACCAGGGAGCTGGGGGTGAGGCTCGGGATCTGGACTCAGAGCCCGGGTCACAGACTCTCCAGGCCTCGCTCCAGGCCTCCTGTCGGGTCAGTTACTAGATGCCGTGGTCGGTGGGTAGTTAGGTGACGTCCGCTCTGGTCATTAGATTCAGTATCTACCTGCTCCTGGACAAAGTCAGAGTAAGTCACTGCATTAATCTGCTGCTAGGCTAAGTTATTTCTAGCAGAACTAGGTGGATAAAATAACTCTAATGTGTTTTATCTGGTGTTTAAAAGTGAAAGCATTTTGTTAGGTGCTTCGTCTCATAATTAAGCTTCAATTTCCCCATCTCTGAAAGGGTGCAATCACATGACTGATCCCATGGGATGGGTGGGTATAATGCTCCGGAGAGCAGCAGTTTTCGCCGTGTTTTATACATCACAGTCAGAGGAGGGGACGTAGGTGGGTCCCATGGAATCTACTGGTGACAGATTAGGGAGGCGGGACAAAGCCAAGCCGGGAAACCTCTGGGATTGGATAAGAAGTAGAATGATAGACACATGCTTCTTTCACTAGGTGGGTGCAGGGCAGTTAACAGTCGGCACTTAACTCGATGACAGTGAGGGGTGTGTGGTCTCTGCAGGGGTCTGCGCTTCAAGGTCCTGGAAAAAGGACATTTCTTGGACGTTCCCACATTGTGTTATTGTAGACGCAAAAGGCAACAGGCAGCTGGGTGAGGGTAAAGGTGGGCCTTTGTCAGGGAAGATGCCGGCCTGGGACCTGACCACCCACCACAACCGCTTTCAGTTTAAACAGTTTTAGTTCAGACCATCCTGTGGTTCCCGTAGACCTGAGTGTGCACAGCCGCCACCAGGCCTCCCCTGGCCGTCAGGTGAGCGGGGCCCTTCCCGGCCGCACAGCGCTCCCGAGAACACGGTGCCTCCCCCTGGAGATGGTGTTCTGGGGACAACGTCCTCCGGGATGCTGGTGTCCCGGGGGCACCTGTGGCCAGTCCCGCCCCGGCCCCTCCCTGGCAGTTACCATGCCGTCTCCAGGATCCCAGCGCCCCAATGCTCGCTGCCCACATGGGCTGCCCACCCCTCCGACCCGGAGACAGCTCTCCAGCCCGCGCCGGGAGAATGGCTACAGCTCTGCACAGAGGCGGGGAACGTGCCCTCCTCAGCCCTCCCAACCGGCACCTCTAACGCGATCGTCTTTCCCTGACCCGTGTCGCCACCAGGAACATAACCTGCCCTTTCTTTATAACCTGATGCTCTCGATGGTCGGATACTGAAGATTAAGTGACCAAACTTATTTCTTTGTTTCTTGGCTGCTATGAAATTCAAAGTTTAATGTGATGGTCAATTGCAATAAATATTTTACAGGAACCTCAACCTAATAAAGGCCACATAGGACAAGCCCTCAACTAATAAATACTATACCCAATGGTGAAACACCAAAACCATGTCCTCTAAGATCAGGAACAGGACAAGGATGACTGCTCTCACCACGCTTATCAACAGAATGCTGGGGGTCCTAGCCACAGCTGTCAGGCAAGAGAAAGAAGTAAAAGGCGCCCAAACTGGGAAGGAAGAAGTAAAATTGTCACTTTTTGCAGGTGACACGGTGCTTTATATGGAAGTCCCTAAAGACTCCACTAAAAAACAATTAGAAACAATAAATACAGTAAATTTGCAGGACACAAAATCAACATACAAACATCCCCTGCCTTCCTATATACAAACAACTGAAATTGAAGGAGAGGAAATGGAAAAAAGCAATTGCTTTGCAATGGCAACAAAATAATAAAATACCTAGGAGTAAACTTAACAAATAATGGAAGGACCTATACACTGAAAACTACAAAGTGTTATTACAAGAAACAAAGAGACACAAAAAAATGGGAAGATATTCCATGTTCATGGATTGGAAGAATCACATAGTTAAAATGGTCATATTACCCAAAGCAATCTACAGATTTAAAGTAATCTCCATAAAAATCCCAATGGCATTCTTTAAAGACACAGAGCAACAACAAAAAAATCATCAAATTTGAATTAGAACCAAAGACCCTGAAGAGCCAAAGAAATCCTGAGAACAAAGAACAAAGCTGGAGGTGCCACACTCCCTGATACAAATGATACCACAAAGCGACAATAATCAAAACAGCACGGCATGGGCAGAAAAATGGGCACACAAACCAATGGAACAGCCCTGAGGGCCCAGAAAGAACCACATGGAAATGGGCAAATACTTTTTGACAAAGTAACAAAAACACACAATGGAGAAAGGGAAGCCTCTTCAGTAAAGGGTGCTGGGAAAATGGGAAA
>NW_005871617.1:462771-466589 GCF_000147115.1 Myotis lucifugus | reverse complement strand
ATATATTTTCCATTTTTGAGTCTTTGGTAGCCCTTCCACAACTCGTGTTCCCTTGGTCACATCAGCTCCTTTGTAAGGGTCCCATCAGGTAAGTGGGGGTGTGGGTTCTCAGAGGCCCTTCGCTGGCTCAATGGAGGAGGCAGAGCATCTCTGGCGGCTGCAGCAAAGGGAAGAAGAACACCTCCCATCCCCCTCCTCCCTCCCCCGCGCACTGTCCTCCTGGGGAGTCTTGCCATTAGAAGGGAAGAAGCTCTCCAAGAGCTGGCTCTGACCACGTTTTGCAGTGTCACCGTTACAGCAGTGAAGTGACAACCTCGTAATTGCTTCGTCACCGATGGCCAAGGGTCACACGGTGGCTTGTGAGACCATCCCGCCCGCGGCAAGTCTGCGCTCCCCTCCCGGACTAAGCAGGCGGCAACCTCCTCTGCCCAGGGCCTTCCCCACCGAGCCCAGCGAGTGGCCCACAGCCATGCCGCACGGAGGGTGGGCGCCTGGTGTAAGGCGGCCAATTTTACTAGAAAAACATGCATTTAAAATAGAATACGAAGACATTTTGAAAATGCGCCATGAAGCCTATTAATGAAACATATGAACAAACGCAGGTGCACACACATACATAACATCATTCCATGCGGGTGGGATTTCATTATAAAAATCCGCACTGGCGCCCAGTCAGTGTGGCTCAGGGGTCGACCCAGGCACCAAGCGGTAGCTGGTTTGATTCCTGGTCAGGGCACGTGCCTGGGTTGTGGGCTTGACCCCCAACAGGGAGGGTGCAGGAGGCAGCTGGTCAATGTTTCTTTCTCTCTCCCTATCCTTTCCTCTGTTTCTAAAAATCAATAAAAACATATTTAAAAAACAAACTGTAGGGGGCACTGTTTTTTGTGTTTTGTTTTTTATTGATTTCATAGAGGAAAGCGGGGTGGGAGAGAGAGGAACATCAAGGATGAGAGAGAATCACTGATTGAGAATGATTTCCCATTTTATTTCCCACCAGCCCTGTATGAAGAGGCTCCAGCTCTGCATCCCCGTCCACACCTGCTGTCTGAGGACAGCCCTAACCGAGGTAGGAAGTGCTATCTCGTTGTGGCTTTAAATTATTTCCCCGAATGACTAATGATGTTGAGTGTATTTGCATGCTTATTGACCATTTGCATATTTTCTTAGGAAAAATAACTATTCACAGCCTTTGCTCAATGTTTAATCGTGCAGTTCTTTTGTTGTCTTATTGTAAGAATTCCGTATTCTGGATATTAGACCTTTGTTGGGTATGTCGTTGGCAAGTCCTTTCTCCCCTCCTGTGGACTGTCTTCTCATGGTCTTGGTGATACTGTGTGTAAGCGCATTTCATCTCAATGGCCACTCCGGCTCTGAAGGTGGACAGGACTGGGTTTCTTTTAATTTTTTAATCTTTACAGTTAAATTATATTTAACTGTTTTATTTGTATATTTCACTATTTCCTCTTATTTGGTTTCCCATTGTACCTTATTAAAGTAGAAGACTATCTTGATAAGAGACAAATTGTCCTCTAGCTGTTGGAAATTATTCAGTGGTCGCTCTTCCTCCTTACGGAGTAACCAGAGTGAGTCTTTATTTCAAACTCCTGAAAGGATGTCATAGGTATTAGGTTGAACCCTGTAGGACTGACATGTTTGTAGGTCAAAAGCAAGTAGGATGTTGCCAAAGTCATAGGGTTCCCCTGACGTGTTTCATTGGTACCATCAGCTTAAGTGGAAAGACACTGCAGACTTTGATGGCCAACAGGTTGCATGGAGTTGTCACCATTGACAACAGGTTTCCCTTCGTGGAGAAGGTCGGGAGGGTTGAGGACACGCTGGGGACCGTTGACACTGGTGAGGAATGTCGCTGATGTCTGACTCAGGGCATCTTGGGGAGGAAGGCGGGTTGAAGAAGGATGAGAAGTGAAGAGCTTCCTTGACAATTGCACCTTCAGAGGTAAAGTGTCACCATTGACAACAGGTTTCTTCTCTCTCTAGAGATGTCTGACCTACATTTGGGAGTGACCAGCTTGACCTGGAAGTGACAAGCATCAGAATTGGGTGGGATTTTGCTAGGTTTGCATCCAAGGAGTTAAACTCTTGGTAGAAGAAATAATTGAAATAATTATGGAATTTCTACACACTCATTTTATAAATCAAGTATTTCTCATTATCTATAATAATAAAAGCATACTATGCTAATTATACTTTTGGATGAAGCTGGGGCTGCAAGGGAAGTCCAGGTCCCGGGTGCCAGAGAGAAGCCTGTGCCGGCAGCCGGGGGAAGGAAGGCCAACTCTTGCACGAATTTCGTGCATCGGCCTCTAGTAGTAGAATAAAATAGGTAAATGAGCCAATTGGTTACAGCCCGTTGAAGACAGGGGAGGCGTGTTGAATACTTACTTTATTACCATAACACACAAGACCCTGTGATGCACAGAGTAGCTGATTAAGCACTAGTTACCCAGTGATCCCACTTCTAGGAATAAATCCCAAGAAACACCAATCAGAAAGGATATATGCACCCCTATTTTCATAGCAGCACAAGTCACCATAGCTAAGATTTGGAAACAGCCTAAGTGCCCATCAGCAGATGAGTGGATTAGAAAACTGTGGTGCATCTACACGATGGAATACTACGCTGAAGTAAAAAGGAAGGAACTCCTACCATTTGCAACAGCATGGATGGACCTGGAGAGCATTATGCTAAGCCAAATAAGCCAGTCAGAGAAAGATAAATATCACATGATCTCACTCATTTGTGGAATACAATGAACACCATAAACTGATGAACAAAAGGAGATCCAGAGACAGAGAAGCATCAATCAGACCGTCAAACCTCAGAGGGAAGGTAGGGGAGGGTGGGGGTAAGGGGGAGAAATCAACCAAAGGACTTATATACAAGCATATAGCCTAACCAATGGACACAGACACCAGGGGGGTGAGGGCATGTGCTGGGGGGTAGGAGAGGCTGGGGAAGAGGTCAATGGGGGGAAAGGAGGCATTTGTAATACTCTCAACAATAAAGAATTTAAGGAAAAAAGCTAGTTATCAATTTGCTGATTGGAAAGGAGGCATTTGTAATACTCTCAACAATAAAGAATTTAAGGAAAAAAGCTAGTTATCAATTTGCTGATTTTCTGGTATCAGTTCCATTCAGTGCTCACTATTACAACACAGATATCGACTAGCAGGTGATGCAGAAAACCACGTGGGTAGAACTGAATGATCACGGAGCATTTTATGAGTTGCCATCTACTAATTCAGTTTAAAGTTTGCCCAGGCACGTCCTCCATCTTACACTGAGGACAGAAGAGGCAGCAGCTCCGGCCATGCACGCCCGGCACATGGGGGGGGGGGGTTCCCGAGGAGAAGAGAATCACAGCCTAACCCACGCTTTTCAGGCGTTAATGTGTGTACAACCCACAGCCGTCTGCAGGGGCACTGTGACCGCGGCAGGCGTGATGGGGCCAGGTTTTCCGCATTTTAACATGAGCCAGTTGGAGCCCATGACGTCTGACGTCTCACTGAGTAGCAACTACCTGTCCATGTACCTGACAAGCCCGGATGCTGGAGGAGGGAGACCTTTATCCAGGGGAGGGTGTGACAGGTCCCAGGGCAGGAGGGCAGGGACACTGAGGCAGGAGAGACAGTTAAACAAGCCATCAGTGTGGGCAACGTGCAGCCAGCCTGGACCAACAAGCCGTTATCTCCCCAGCCCAGCACAGGGCAAATGGCTAAAAACCTCCTGAGGAGAGAAAGCAGAAGCGGGGGGCGGGGGGGGGGTGGGGGGGCAGGGGGAAGGTAAGGAAAAAGGG
>NW_005871617.1:453682-458931 GCF_000147115.1 Myotis lucifugus | reverse complement strand
TGGGACCCGTGAGGCAGGTCTGTTTGCGTCCCTCACACCCAGGCTGAGTGGGGGACGGGATGCTCCGGCCGGTGCAGGGCGGGCGGTGCAGGAGCGACACTGGAGTGGACAATGGTCCCCAGTGCTGTGGCCGTCCTGCCGTGTTACAGCGACACCAAAAATGGGATGGCCAACCCTCCCGAGTCGTGGCTCACTCAGAATTCCCAGGAGTGTTGTCGCTCATGCAGCGGTGCCATCTCTCACTGCTGGGCCTCCCTGGCTGTGCCTGGGGGTGACACAGAGACCGGCGGGTCCCGTGTCCGGCTCCTGCCTCAGGGGATCAGGCGGCAGGTCAGGGGTGGAAGGAGGAGGAAGCAAGCAGCGAGCTGAAACCACAGAATGTTTTGCAGAAAAACAGGGTGTTCTGAGACAAGGATGCTTTTCTTGCAAGTGCAAAATAGGATATTGTCAAAGGGCCAGGAGCCAATCAGAGAGCAGCACAGACAGGGTGGGCCTGCGGCAGATGTCAGGGGGGAGCAGCACGCTTTGGGGCAGCCCATCCGGGTCCCCTCCCCGAGCGGGAGCCCGTGTCTGTCTGCAATAAGCTGCTGCCTCGCGTGAACCCCTCCGGTCCACGGCTCCATCCTCAGGTCCTGTGAGCCAGGCCCCGGGAGAATTCCTGCTCAGCGGTTCCCGTATCGTCAGCACCGGCGTTTCTCATGGGAGGTGGGTCTGGGACCCAGCGGAGGCTGGCGGTGAGACCCTGGCGGGCGGGGCCTTACAGGAAGCCTGGGCAAGTGGCAGAGGTCACCCTCGACAGCAGTCCTGTCTCACACCCGAGGGCCACCTTGCTGAGCACGTGGCCCGCAGGAGCCCACGGCAACAGCCTCTTCGTCCAAATGTTTATACTGAAAATGTTGCACGTTGTTAAGGAACCTCGAGGCGCCTGCCCAGTAAACGTCTAAGAACATCACTCATTTTGGGTGGGTTTCCTTTTAATCACTAAGAAAATAAAAGGAAATGTAATGAACGGCCCATAGCCATCACAAAGGTGGTGAATACTGGATGTGAAGGGCAGAGGGAAGATACTTCATTTTTCTTTTTAAATTTTCAATTAGTTACTTTCTCAGTGTTATTTTATTTTTTATGCAGTTAATTGGGGTGACGACGGTTAGTAAGTTACACAGGTTTCAGGGGTAACATTCCAGATGCGGGGTCTGTGCGGTGCATCGTGTGCCCGCCACTCGCAGGCAGGGCTCCCATTTCACGTTTTCACTCTATTATTCTAATCACCTCTTTTGGGAAATTGAAAAGGCTCTGAATTCCTTATTCCAATGAGAATGTATCTCTATCTGGTAAGAAATACTAAATCTTGAAAATAATACACGCACTCTTTACTCCCTGCTTGCTGATATCCTGAAGCGTGGTAAGTATTGAGTGTGCACCGAGCAGGAGAAATGTTTTATTAAAATAATCGTGATCGAGTGCCTGGTTAGAGAGGAAAGGGAAAGCAACGGCCTTATGTTCCTGCTCACCACCCGGCCGCCGTGCTTGGAGTCTGCACAGCGCAATAACGCATTTACCCAGAACACCATCCACACGGGAACGCTTCCATGTCCCACTTCCCCAACGTGTGTGGCGCAGAGACAGAGAGGAAATCATTTAAACCGCGTGTCATATCGGTGAGCCTAAAACAGTCGGCTATATTCACTTTGAAAATGTTTACTCCAACCCTGAAGGTATTAAATCACAGGATCCATTTAAAGTGCTTAGTTCTTACTAAAATAAAGACATAAAATGAATACCACGGAGGTGTGTGGTTCAGAGAGAAACCCACTATTTCCCGCTGTACCCAGCTCGCCCTGGCCTCCGCCCTCCCTCCCCACCTCTGGGATCCAGGGGGAGTCCTGGGCCTTGGAGAGAAGGGAGCGTCCTGCCCGGGCTGGGAGCCATGTGCCTGGAGGGTTTCCATAAACCTTTGCTCTTGGGGAGACACTGGCATTTCCTATGTCGAGGGATCTCAGCAAAAAGAGAACTATTTTTTAAAATGTGTGGCATCCACCTGGTGTTTATTCCCCGGCATCAGAACCTGCACACGCCCCGAGACGGGGAGGGGGAGGCCGGGGGCATTCAGGTGCCACACGTACGCCTTCGTTTTATTTTTATAATTTAGTTCTTGTGTTTCGAACCAATTAGTCCAAAATAGATACACTGCTGTGTGCTGACCCAGTTTGTCTCATTTAACCAAGCTTCCCTTCCCACCTGCGCCAGGCCCCTGCTGAGCGCAGGTTAAACGGAAAAGAAAGCAGGCGCAGAGGGGAACAGCTTCCGGCAAATATTCCGGGACGTGACCCAGGATCAGCGCCGCCCCAGCTCCCGACACGGTGTGAGGGGCAGGACGCTGCCTCCCGGTGAGTTTACTTGTGGAGGAGTTTTCTGAAAACCAAGAATCCAGACTTAACGGATGACGGGCTCCCCAGTGAGAAGGCCCCTGACATCACAGGATCTAGAATCCCCGCTGAACTCGCACCTGCGTCCATCCGCATCCGAGTCCTCCCTCAAGGACGAGGGGTGGACCGATGACCAAGAGCCGACCAGCTGGGCCTCCTGCTTTAACCCGCGCCCAGGGCCCTGAGGACAGTAAAAGGGCAGGGACTTTTCTACGATTACGTTTTCCTTCCTGGAGAGGGCGCATTCTCCTCGGAATAGAGTCCAGAGCACTTTTCAATTCCCCACAGTCCTTCCTCATGATCATCACACAGAAAACCTGAGGCGGAAGGTCTGAGGTTGGCAGGGGCACGGCCCGCTGGGCAGATGCTGCTGAGAGAGGGCTCATTTGACACCGAGTCATCTTATGCACCTACATCACCACAAGAAACTTATTATAAATACATACATTTAAAACACGCAGAAGCAAATGAAATTTTAAAAAGCATGAAATACCTTCTATCTGCACTTAACATTCAGCGTCTGTAACCTTTGCAATTCTGACTGGAGGTTTCATTATATTTCACTTTTTTTTTAGCACATATTTCTCTACGGCTTCTCCCTGAGGGTTCCTGGGGTCACGGTCTCCACCCGCCCGCATCCAGGCTGCAGAGCCACAGGCCTGGAGCCCAAGGCCTGGGCAGAGTCAGGCGGGAGGCTCTGAGCTGGGGGACTGCCCCTGCCATGCCAGGGCCGGGCATGTCTGTGGGCAGGAGGGCCCCTTGCTCTCGTGCTGAGGACAGAACCAAGCTGCTGGGCAATGGACAGGAGCTGCCTGGGCATCGCTGTATCAGCAGACCCTTCGGGGACCCTCTTCCACATGGCCTCCTGTGAGAGGACAGGCCCGCCGGCCCCCGGGGCCAGCAAGGCCGCTGCCGCGGGGCTCCTCGCACAGGAGAAGCGTGAAGCTGACACGTTTGGGAGCGTGACGTGTATGCAGATGTGATGAAAGCACAGGCGCCGATGCCTGTTAGAGCGGCCACTGGCTCAGCCCGTGTGTCCAGTCTCATCGCTGCCGCGGGAACGGGGACCCGCGTGGAACCCCAGCTCCCGGGCCAGTGTCTGAGCAGAGAGCGGTCCGTGTGCCCAGTGACGGCACGGAGGTGGCGGTGCCCTCGGTTCCCACTCACATACACGTGTCGCCCTCAGCACACAGGCCAGCACACGGGCCAGCATACGGGCCAGCACACGGGCCAGCACACACACCAGCACACGGGCCAGCACACGGGCCAGCACACAGGCCGGTACACACACCAGCACACGGGCCAGCACATGGGCCAGCACATGGGCCAGTACACGGACCAGCACACACGCACTCTGCTTCCCTGCGGCCCAGGCAGTGCTGTGGGAGCAGCTGAGCTGTGCTGCCTTGGGGTCGGCAGCAGCCGCGCCTCCCCGTCAGTCATGCATTCCTGGGCCCCTGTGACACGCCTTCTCTCTCTCTAGTTGACGTGTTCAATGTTTTTATTTTTAACCAGCACTGACAGCACCGAGTAGATGGATTCTACAATCACAGTAGATTTAATGTCAGAATCCTGTTACGCAGGCGAGTCCTTTAACAATGGTAACTTTCATCCTGTTTTGCTTTTAAAAAACCGCTTCATGCGACCGGAGGCACCCACTGTCCCCAATAGCGCTGAGCTGCCGCCAGAGCCACGCTGGCCTCCTGTGGTCACATCGCCATGGCAGCGGGAGCACAACTCAACCGAGTCTTACTTTTGACCTAGAGTGGGTTTGCTTTTAAGCTTTTCCAGGTATTTGTAAATAATATCGGGGATTTCATACGTGTGGATGGCAGCATATTTCTACGCGTGGGAAGGAGGGAACATCTCAGACTTGTTTGCCTCAGAAGAAAGAAGTTTTAAGCAAATCAATCAAAGAACTTGTATGCATATTAGCATAACCAGTGGACACAGACCATAGGGGGGCGGGGGCGGGCTGGGGGCAGGGGCTGGGGGCAGGGGCGGGCTGGGAGAGGACAGTGGGGGACAAGGGGGCACAGGCAATACTTCCAATAATAAAATACTTTTAAGTACAAATTAGCAGGCACAGAATAGTCCTGGATGTCAAGTACAGCACAGGAAACAGCCAATAATATTATGCTAACGAGGCCGGGTGTTAGCTGGCACGAGGCTTAGGGGGTGATCCCTTTGTAAGTTATACAAACGTCCAATCACTGGGTTGTGCACCTGAAACTACACTGAACCTCAACTCGAATTGAAAAATTAAAAAGTTTTTAAAAAATGTTTTAAGCTAAAAGCTTGCCATTTGAAACAAGAACCTGGGAGGAGGTGGTGGGAAATGACCCAGGTTCTCGGGGTCTGAGGTGGATCAGACTTTGCCCTCTGCCGGGCCCTTGCCCGTCTGCATGTCCCAGGCATGTCCTCCACACGCCAGCCCAGTCTGCATGTCCCAGGCATGTCCCCTCCACACGCCAGCCCAGTCTGCATGTCCCAGGCATGTCCCCTCCACACGCCAGCCCAGTCTGCATGTCCCAGGCATGTCCCCTCCACACGCCAGCCCAGTCTGCATGTCCCAGGCATGTCACCTCCACATGCCAGCCCAGTCTGCATGTCCCAGGCATGTCCCCTCCACACGCCAGCCCAGTCTGCATGTCCCAGGCATGTCCCCTCCACACGCCAGCCCAGTCTGCATGTCCCAGGCATGTCCTCTACACGACAGCCCCGTCTGCGTGTCTCACGATGTGATCTCCACATAGCAGCCCAGTCTGCATGTCCCAGGGATGTGTCTCCTCCCATGGCAGCCCCGTCTGGCTTGTCCCA
>NW_005871617.1:444508-452833 GCF_000147115.1 Myotis lucifugus | reverse complement strand
CATGGCAGCCCAGTCTGCACGCCCCAGGATTGTCCTCCACACGCCAGCCCAGTCTGCATGCCCCAGGATTGTCCTCCACACGCCAGCCCAGTCTGCATGCCCCAGGTATGTCACCTCCACACGGCAGCCCAGTCTGCATGCCCCAGGATGGTCCTCCACACGCCAGCCCAGTCTGCATGTCCCAGGCATGTCCTCCACACGGCAGCCCAGTCTACATGCCCCAGGCATGTCCCCTCCACACGCCAGCCCAGTCTGCATGCCCCAGGCATGTCCCCTCCACACGCCAGCCCAGCCTGCATGTCCCAGGCATGTCCTCCACACGCCAGCCCAGTCTGCATGCCCCAGGATGGTCACCTCCACACGCCAGCCCAGTCTGCATGCCCCTTGCATGTCCCCCTCCACACGGCAGCCCAGTCTGCGTGTCCCAGGCATGTCCCCCTCCACACGGCAGCCCAGTCTGCATGCTCCAGGTATGTCCCCTCCACACGCCAGCCCAGTCTGCATGCCCCAGGCATGTCCTCCACACGCCAGCCCAGTCTGCATGTCCAAGGCATGTCCTCCACACGCCAGCCCAGTCTGCATGCTCCAGGCATGTCACCTCCGCAGGGCAGCCCAGCCCACACACATAGAGGGACTTCACCCAAGTGCCTCCTAACTGAACGCATGGACGGGGCAGGGGCTGGCTGACGGCAACGTACTCTGTCCTCAGAGGCATGGAATGTCCACTTTTCTTCACTTGGGTTTTCACCCCTTTCATACCAATGATCGCCCTGGAGCCCTCAAAATTAAGCACGTAAAATGGTGACATAGCTAAATACAAGGCAGCCCAAGGGTAGACATAATCATGCCACACACCCGGAGAAATAGAATGACTCGCAGAAAAATGTTCCAGGCAAATTATGAATATGTATAATGTGAATCTTTCTGTGTCTCAATCTCTCACAGTGTCTGCCTGCAACTCTCAGTCTCTATCATCGTCTACCTCTCAAATTCCTAATTCTCTCAACCTCTCTTTCTCAACCTCCATCTCCACCAGTCTCTCTCTCTCAATCCTGCTCAATTTCTCTCAGTCTCTCTGTTTTCCAATATCTCTCTGTGTATCCTTTTCTCAGTCTCTGTCTCTCACATTCTCTCTCAATCGGTGTCTCTCAATTCCTCTCTCCATCGATCTCTCTGTCTCTCCATCTCTCTCAATATCTCTGTCTCCATCTCTCTTTCTTTTATCAATCTCTTTCTCATAGTGTCCCTCAAAATCTCTATCAACCTCTCTTCAATATCTCTCCACCACTCTCTCCATCTCTCTCTGTCTCTTCTTCTCATCTTTTACCCAATCTTCTGTCTTTCTCTATCTCTGTCCTTATCAACCTCTCTTTTTCAATCTTGCTCAATCTCTCTCTCAATCTCTTTCCCTCTCAACCTCTCTCTCTCTCTCTCTCTCTCTCTCTCTCTCTCTATATATATATATATATATATATATCCCCCACATATTATTTATCATATACGTATATGTATACTAGAGGCCTGGTGCATGAAATTCGTCCATGGGGGGAGGGCACCTCAGCCCAGCCTGCACCCTCTCCAATCCGGGACCCCTTGAAGGATGTCCAACTGCCGGTTTAGGCCCTAAACCTGCAGTCAGACATCCCTCTCATAATCCGGGACCATTGGCTCCTAACTGCTCACCTGCCTGCCTGCCTGATCGCCCCTAACTACCCCCCCCCCCCCCCCCGCCTGGTCAGCCTCAACTGCCCACCCCACTGGCCTGGTTGCCCCTAACTGCCACCCCCGCTGGCCTGGTCGCTCCTTACTGAACCCCCTGCCGGCCTGGTCACCCCACACAGCCTGCTGCTCAGTCATTTGGTCGTCCCTCACTAACCCCCCTGCCGGCCTGGTCGCCCCATGCAGCCTGTTTGGTTGTCCGTTCGGTTGTTTAGGTTGCGATGGTCGCTTAGGCTTTTATATATATAGATGTGTATATATATATATAGATAGATATAGATATAGATATAGATATAGATATATAGATATATAGATATATAGATATATAGATATATAGATATAGATATATAGATATATATAGATGTGTATATATATAACCCCCCACATATTATTTATCATATATGTTACATATATTATACACACACATATGCATGAGCAGATGAACTAATGGAGATTTTTCCAAAGGGACTGCAAAGTGACTGACATGCACATGGAAATGTGCTCACATCACTAATCGTCACAGAAAAGCAAACCAAACTATCAGTGAGCGAGCACCTCCCAGCTCTGGGACGGCCAACACCAAGACGAGAGGCCAAAGGTGCAGCAAGCACGTGGGGAAAGGGACCCTCACGCACAGTTGATGGGGATGGAAATTGGCCCAATCACTTTATTTTTATTATTTTTTTATTTTTTATTTTTTGTATTTTCTCTTTTTTTAATTTTATTGGGGTGACAGTCAAGATGAATATATAGGTTTCATGTGTGGATTACTAATTTACAGAATCTGTATATAGGACCATGTGCCCACCACCCAAAGTCACATCTTCTCCTGTGACCTCATATTAGGACCCCCTTCTTCCCTCACCCCCCCTCCCTCTGGCAACCGGTCCCGTCACTTTAAAACAATACAGAATTTCCTCCACAATTGAAAACAGACCTCCCATACAACCCGCCATCCCAAGCTGGGCATATGCTCAAAGGAAATAAAAGCAGGTTTCGGTGAGGCCCACCCTCCCACCCTTATTGCAGCGTTATCCCTGAGAGTCAAAATGCGGAACAACCGAAGAGGGAAGAAGATGTGGTCCATACACACACGTGAGAGGACCGTCCAGCCATGAGAGTGAAGGCACCTCCTCCCAGTGACCACACGATGAGCCTTGACACATGGTGCCAGTGATGTAAGTCAGACAGAGACAAATACTCCATGCTGTCACTTACATGTGGAATCAAAAACCCACATTTATACAGAACAGAGGGTGTCATGGCGGTTACCAGGGATGGGGGTAAGGGGTCACATGGATGGTGTTTAAGGGCATGAACTAATTATGAGTAGGAAATAGGCATGGAGGCCCAGTGCACGCAGGTGACTACAGACAACAGCGCTCTATATAGCTATGTCACCCGATGAGCACTGCTATGATGGCAATCTTAAATGGCACATCACTGTACCCAAGTAACACGCTGTACACCTTACGTTTACACGTTGTTATATGTCAACATAGTCAATAAAAAATGAACGTGTAAAAACTAAGAGGAGGCTGATTTGGGCTGGTGCCACTGACCATGTCCCTGTGTGGCCAGGGGACTGCTGCTCAGCAAAGCCTTCAGCCTGCGGGCACAGAACCCCAAGAATGCGCTTGTTTTTATTTCATTTTGTTGGCTTAACAGTCCTGAGGGATGAACGAATGAACAAATGAATGGCTTCCACCCAGCTGAGCCAGCTAAATGCTGGGGAGGGTGCTGGGTGCTGGCTTGGTGACACATCAGGATCCTTGGATGTCCCTCTCCCCCGCCATGCGTCCTCATACACTCGACAGGACCTTGCAAGGCCGCTCGCCCGCCGGGACCCGGGCGTCTCTGAACTTAAAGTGGTGCGCTGGGAACATTTTAAGTGAGACACTTTATATTTTCAAAGTATAAAATCCGCCATAAATTAATTTAAATACATTACAATATACTGAGATCATAAAAAAGACTAACCTGAGGTTTAAACGTAATAAAAGATAGGGTATGTCATTGTAGTTGAGACTATTGACGCTAAATATGTCTTCCTAGACAAAATGCAATAATTCTGATGAGAAAACAAACATCACATGCATATCACAGTTTCTACCCTAAGTCAGACTGAAACTTAATATTTGGAAGTAAACGCTGCATAAAACTCCATTTTTAAACAAATTCAAACTGAATCTTACAATTTCAGTTTAAGAACTGAAGGTGCGGGGATGTGTTACCTCACTCCTGGAAAAGTTTCTCACTCCCTCGAACCTTAATCTTCTTTCTCATAGAGGAGAGACTTCTTGAATTTAAAAGCTATTTAGTCAGAGTGACTTGAACATTGCCACAATGTACAGTGAACCTTCCTGCTTTGCATAAATTATTTCTCATTAATGGCCCAGCAGGAGACGCTTGCTTCAATCACTTCATTGTCCACAGTCTCAGAAGAGCCTGCCTTCTGAGGAGAAGCTGCGCGTAAAATTCTCAGAACAGGGTGACAACTAATTTTCATCTTAACAAATAAACATCACAGCCATTTTGTAAAAGCCTGTGTAATTCGGAGTAATTTCCTAAATTATACTTTGGGCTAATAGTCCCCCTTGGAGACTTAGCGCTCACACCCTCACATTCCCCCAGCAACCTGGGGCTCTGGGAACGTTTCATAGAAACGAGCAGTCAGCTGCCCGGGACCAAGCCGACTGCTCACGCCGGGACATGCACAGGCATTCGCTTTCATTCCAGGATGTAATGTGGAGCAGGTCCTGGGTCCGACTCAGGCCTGTTGCTCAGTGGAAAGGGGAGCAAATGCCGGTTGGCATGAACTCAGTTTCCCACAGACTCCAGGGGAGAAATGACTCAGAGAGACAGGAATCCGACTGACAGCTGTCAGAGGGGAGGGGGCGGGGCTCTGGGTGAAAAAGGTAAAGGGATTAAGAGAGAAAAAAGCCATCTCATAAGCACAGACAACAGCTTGGTGGTTACCGGGGGAAGCGGGTAGAGATGGTGATGGAGGGAGACTTGATGTGGGTGGTGAACACACAGCACAATATACAGACGATGCATGTGGAATTGTACACCTGGAACCTGTTTAATCTTATTAACCAACTAGTGGCCCAGTGCACGGAATTTGTGCAAAGGGAATTAATTAGAGGAAATATTTTAATATTGCTATTTTCCCTTTCTCTATAATAGAAGTGTCAGAGAGGAAAGGAAATTAGTAAAATGTATATGAAAATCTCCCTCCTGTCAGAGTCTGGGGCGCACCACGGGACCCAGAGTCAAGTCCCTGCCCACCCGCATGCACCTCAAAATCGCACCAGACCGAGACCGGGCTGGTCCCACCCCCATTGGGAGAAACCACGGGACGGGAAAGCCATCAGTGGCTGCTAGGGGCTGGGGGGTGATGGGCGGCAGTAACACAGGGATTTTAGAGCAAGAGCCGACTGTGTGTGACGCTGTGACGATGGACACACGTCATCATGCATCTGTCCAAGCCCACAGGACATATAGCAGAGTGTGGCCCTGGTGTGCACTGTGGACTCTGGTGGTGATGCCGTGTCAGGCAGGTTCACGGGCTGTGGCAGACCCACCAGCTGGTGGCGGTGTTGGTAATCAGGGAGGATATGCAAGGGGCGGGGGAGGGTAGGTGTTATTTGGGAAATCTGTCTTCCTCTCAAATTTGATGTGAATCTAAAATGCTCTAAAAAACACACAAAAAAAACCCTTAGTCTTACAAGTTGGCACTTCAGCTGAATCACAGAGCCTGAAGGAACAGGTCATGGAAAGACAGTGTTCAATGCCAGGCTTCGAGTTAACTGTTATCATTTTGTAAGAAATAAGAGCTATGAAGATCATAATTTATGGAAAATAAAATGCTAATATGAGAATGGATTCAATTTTACCAGTAGACCCAAGAGGAGATGCCAATAAGAAAACCATTCTAGCACGAGAGCCAGGGAGGCCTGAGGAAGTGGGTGAGACGGGCCAGGGCGGGACCATTGGCTGCAGAGCCCCTCTGCCCTCCGCTCAGGTCATCGTGGTTTACCAGCTACAGGGCTTCCCTCCGCCTTTAACCAGCACCGCACAGACACGCACGGGCACAGGGAGCTTAACTAATGAGAGGAGGAGGAGCAGAGGTGCACTCCCTCCGTCACACGCTCTTCCCATCATGAACACACACGCAGGAGCCTCTGAACCAATGCTGACATGTTGCTTCTTTTCTATCCCATCACCCATGTTCCAGGAGAAACAGAAAAGCCAGTCCTGGGGGAAAGAATGTGTGTTGTCACTGTCAGGCTCATGCGATGGCGGTTGCTCCTCCGTGAACGCTGGCTCGTGGTTTGGGCCTGGACTGCTCACATCATGCCTTTTTCAATTAGTCTATACGGTCCCTGAGGGCAGGACCAGGCGTGTGCTGCTTGGTATCTGCAGCCACAGCACACAGCGCTGGCAGGCTACGGACATTCACACACACACACACACACACACACACACACACACACACACACACCTGCACATACACATGCACACACACAGTCCAACTGGAAGGACTGAGAATGAATCTCAAAAATATTTCATCCATCTGAATCAAGTCTATACAGATGCTAATTTGAGTTATCTCATCATGCATACAGCATATGTGATGTATCACATTTTTTATTCGAATTAAATGCCAGTGAACTGAATTAAAAGGTCGGTGGTATGATAGAGAATGATCCAGAAAACCAAGTCCTCCATCCACTTCTAAAGAGCTTAGAATAGCTCTGGCCACCATTTTACTCAGTGGTTAGGATGTGGGCCCACAGACTGAAGGGTCCCAGGTTCAATTCCAGTCAAGGGCATGTACCTGGGTTGTAGGATCAGGGCAAGTGCAGGAGGCACCAATCAACGTGTCTCGCTCACATCAACATTCCTCTCTCTGTGTCTCTCCTCCTCCCTTCCACTCTCTCTAAAAATCAATGGACAATCTCCCAGGATCAGGATGAACAACTATAACAAACAAACAAAAAGATCTGAGGCTGAGTCCTACGCTGCAGTGTCACCTCCTGAATTGGTGACACGCTCCCAAAGGCGGCTTTGAACTGTACAATCCGGGAATCAAAGTCGGACATGGGGAAGCCGCGACAGGGGAGGAAGGCTGTGGTTCCCAGGGAACATAAAAGGATCGGGCTATTTGCATTTCCTGTCATTTAAATCTTTCATGTTTCCCTTCATCTTCTGACTCGCGTCTCTGAATTGCTTTGAGCTTTTCCCTCCCGCTATCGTCCTAATCGGATCTGATGATCTCCCCTCTTTCCTCCGCTCCTCGGGGCTCCTGGTTTCCTTCCTTACACGTGAGTGAGGCCGGGCCTTTTCCACTCAGACCTGAACTTGTGCGCGAGCCGGGCTCCTGTCCTTCGTCGATGAAGAATTAAACTCCAGCGGGACATGGGACGGTGAGTAAAAGGTGAGTCCGAGGAGGGTCAGAAAGGCAGACGGCATCTGCGTTACACGAGAGGCAATCCCTGTTCCCACGAAGGCCGTCTGTTTAGGCTCGCATCCTGCATCCTTCTAGGTGGGAGCACGGGTCATGGAAGAACTCCCTGTTCTCGACGGGGACCTTCCCAGAAAACCCCTCTGTGGCTCACCTTGCCGCCGGGTGCAGGGAGGATGGGGAGTTTCTGGACGAGAGCCATGGCTCCCCAACCCTGGGGGACACGCTCAGTGTCACACAGAAGGAGGCGGGAGTCTCCTGCTCCACCCTCAGCTTGTGGTCTCGGCCATTAGCCCATGGAATGTTTGCTGCTGTTGTTATATATTTATTTTATTGATTTCAGAGAGGAAGGGAGAGGGAGAGCGAGAGAAACATCAATGATGAGAGAGAATCATGGATGGGCTGCCTCCTGCACACCCCGCACTGGGGATCAAGCCCATAAACCAGGCATCTGCCCTGACCCAGAATGGAACCGTGACCTCCTGGTTCATAGGTCGACGCTCAACCACTGAGCCATGCTGGCTGGGCTGCTGTTTTTGTTTTGTTTTGTTTTTTCAAAACATCTTTTGAGCTAAATGCATCTCACATAGAAAAACATAGTAAGTCCACATACTGCTAAGGCCTTGTTTTTGGTCATAAAAAGTTTTAGTACTTGTAGAGGGAACTACTGTCAGAATATTGGCTAAGGCAGATGTCTGTCCCAACAACGAACACAGAATAGTGCTTTACTATCTCAGCTGACACCTTCAGGGTGAACTGACTCACGGAAGTCACTGCTCAGTTAGTGTGAGTCATGTCTCGGCTCCTGCACAAGATGTAGGATCTAATGGGCAGGTAGCATTTTTACAGCCTCACCTACGTAAAGGGGGAGACGGGCGGGAGGATTTGTAATTATAAGGAGAAAGAAATAGAAAGGTCCTGACCCATTGTGTTAGTATTTGGCCATTAACTGTATTTAATCACACAAAGTCTTTTCATTCAAGTAAGATTCATGCAATTCATATCACAAGAAATTTGCTTTTTTAAAATGATATTGCTTCAAAAATTTCAGTGCCTGCCTGAGAACTACCATTCTTCTTTATCAAAACTTAATGTAGAAATTTAAAAAAATAAAAAGCTGCCCAAGGTAAGCCTGT
>NW_005871617.1:426141-444408 GCF_000147115.1 Myotis lucifugus | reverse complement strand
GGGTGGAGGTGACCCTGTTGGGTGGAGGTCACCATGTTGGGTGGAGGTGACCGTGTTGGGTGGAAGTGACCGCCGCTTACTACCCAGACTAGATTCTAAACGTAACGGGGTTTTTGAAGACTCTATGGGAACACGTCCTCCCCATGCTCGTGGGAACGTCTGCACTGGTTTTGGTCCGATGCACTGGTGGGCATTACTGACACGTCAAACGGTGATTTGACAATAAAATGACCAGCTGATGTTGCCGCAAGAGAATCCTAGGTATTATGACTGTAATTACTGACGCAGAAGCCTAACCACCCAGGAGAAAGGGGGCTTTTACGTGAAGTGCTCGGTGATGAGAGGATTTCTGCAAAGCTGTCAGATTAGATGCGAGGTCCATGTCATCTAAAAACCTGCCGTACTGAAGCCCTCTCCCCACCCCTGTCACTCAGGAGACGCTGTTCGTCAACGTCTGACCGAGTGACCGGACACAAAGGCCACTGGTGCTCCCTGTGCTGTCCCTACCGTGCCGCTCACCTAGGAGGTCGCCTGGGCCCACGCAGCTCTGGGACCAGATACACTCACCCCCCTCCCTCTCTCCCTCTCCCTTCCTTTCGCTCTAAAAAAAATCAATAAACATATCCTCAGATGAGGATAAAAATAAACCCAACTATACGATGCACTAATAAGTCACAGAGGAATGACTGCCGTGGCCTGAAGCAGGATGGAGACCCTCCCCCACAGGTGGCTGCGGGCCTGGGGTCCCGCCTGGGGAGGGGGCAGCCTTCATCAGAATGGGGCTGCACAGCCCCGTGACCTGGGGGCAGGGCTCCTGTGCAGGGAACGCCGAGCCTTCAAGCAGGTGGACAGCGCTCACCGAGGGAACGTCCCGCACGGATGGACTTAAAGGCCAGGGTTGGCCCCGACTTCATGATGTGAAATCGACAGAGAGGACGGGGCACTGTGGCGAGCGCTCAAACAGGTCCTCTTACAACCTGCTCTCCAAAGGGGCGTGGTACAGTCTTCACTCAGAAATGCATTATTCATACATCATTCCGAGCTATTGTTGCCCTCCGTTATTTAACCAACAAAGCAATATCCTGTTTCTATCCGCTGGCACAGGGGTGAATGCGCCAGGCTCACACCGGTATCGGCGGCATGTTTACCAGTCATTCCATTAAACATACGATGGGAATGAAGCGGGGGTGTATTTAATATGAACTGATAGGAATCTGCACCTCATGGGGGAGACGTGTTTGCCTGGCTCTGGTCAGAACCTAATAGAGAAAACTCATTAACTCTGGAGTGGAAACTCCACAGTGTTGGGGTCCAACCCCAACGGGTCCAGGGATCCCCAAAGGTGTGGACGGAGTCGGCGAAGAATGAATGACATGGAAACTGGGTTCAGTTCATCAGCATAGCGAGGTTCTCCCTCCAGAATCTTCAGCGAAGTTCTGGTCAGGATCTCCAACCAAGTTCTGGTGCCATGTTCTCTCGCTAGGTTCTCCAGCCAGGTTCAGTCACCAGGTTCTTTAGCCAGGTTCTATCCAGGTTCTTTTGCCATGTTCTGTCTAGGTTCTCCAGTGAAGTTCTGTAGCCAGGTTCTGTCCAGGATCTTTTGCCATGTTCTCTGGCTAGGTTCTGGTTAGGATCTGATGATGATGTGATGAGGATCTGATGACGATCTGATGAGGAGCTGATGAGGAGCTGATGAGGAGCTGATGAGGAGCTGATGTGGATCTGATGATTATTGTCTTGTTACATCTATATTTATACCAGCCGATTTTAATCCTGTCAATTTCTATTACAAAGGTTAAGGCGTTTCTTATCTCCATTTCAGGGAGTAAAGATTATGTAGCTTAACTACCCGCCTGGCACTTAATTAAGGGGTTGTATCCCCTCCCTAACCTCAGGGAAAAATCCCCACGTGGGGAAACAACCTTTCTCGGAGAGGTGACCTTGGTTAAAACACATGGCGCTAAGGAGGTGAGCAAACATATTAAGAACAGTATGCCATATATCCCTGGTGGGCTTGAAACAGCAAGGATGGACCGGCTCCCGGCACCACAGCAAGCGGCACAGCTCAAGATTTTCAATAAGAAATGACGGGTGTTTATTTTTTAATCACTGATGTACTGGTTTTGTGAATATTTAATGAGTTTTTAAAAAATTAATAAAATTTATCTTTTTACGTTACTCTTACCTGACAGAGTAAACTCATACATTTTCCTCACATAGTCAGTACTTCTGTGTGTTTTTTTAAATATTTTCATTGATTTTTTTTAGAGAGAGGAAGGGAGGGGGAGAGAAACATGCATGTGAGAACAGAATATGGATCGGCTGCCTCCTGCACGCCCCCTACTGGGGATGGGGCTGGAGACCTGACCCGGGCAGGTGCCCTGACTGGGAATCGAACTGATGCCCTTCCCGGGCATGAGATGATGCTCCAATCCACCGGCCTTACCTGCAGGGCTGTCAGCACTCGTTCCTACACCAGGAAGGTGCCCATCCCGGCGCCGGCGAAGGCACGTAGGTCTTTGTCAAGCTGCTTACTGTCATTAGCGTGAAACCCACACTGGGCAAGGTGCTCCCCTTTCGTTGATCATGCATCTGTTTCCAGGGCCTAGGCAGGTGACCAGCCCATGGTGGTTAATAAATATTCATGGATACAGTCGATCCCAGCTCCACGGGATCCTTCCCATCTTATCATCAGGAGCAAGTGACACAGCAGGAGCTGCAGGAGAGCAGTTACACCGCGACCCTGGGCCCTGGCGACCACCCCGATGCCTGGTCAGACACGAGGGGCTTTGCCACGGCCAAGCATCTTCTGTCCAAGACTTCCTGTCATCGACGGTTTGGGCTCCACAGGGACCCGTGCAATTGTCCCCATGAGCGGTGCTGTTTGTGGGTGATGACGTTTTCTAGATTGAAAACTCCACGAAGGCGAGGACTTTGCCCACAGCCTAGACAAGCAGGTGCACCTTAAGGTGAGATGAATGAATGAATGTGGTCGACGAGCAGGTGCACATTAAGATTAGATGAATGAATGAATAAATGAATGAACGAACGTGGTCTCGGTAGACCATCTCCCCGGCAGAGAAGGAAGTGGAGCTGATGTCAGCTGCACGAGGGGCCTCGCCTGCGCGTGAACTGGGGTTCCTCTGGCTTCCAAGCCCTGCTCCTCGCACAAACCGAGAAACCTTCCCGGTACTACACTGTGGCCTAAAACTATTTTTGCGTTTAGAGACGAGATTTATGTCAAAGCCAAATGTTATTAGGAGAGAACAACTGCCTCGCATTGGGTTTCCTTCCCAGTTATTTATGCCATAAGTAGACAAACTGTACGAGCTGCTAGGGTGGCCGTGACTACCCACTCCGTGCACTCTATGCTGATTTTTCCCGAAACATAAAGCTCACTGCACAGTGGAGAGTGGCCCCACGAGATCCCTGAATATACGTCAACCTTCCAAGGAAAGCGACGCACAAAAGCACGATTCATTTGCAAAGTATTTAAAGAGATGATCATCTGCATCAAGAAACGGGTTTCTCAAAGGAGCCGATAGTGACATCGATGCCAGGACCACACCCGCTGTGAGCTGGGCTTCACTCCTGTCTTGAGGGGTTCCTGCCGCGGCTGGAATGAGTCAGGGCCCTTCCATACGGAGTCTGCAATATCAGAACGACGGTGCTCACGGTGCCTGTTACTCATTAATAACAAGATAATCATAACGGGAGTTGTCCAGTGCAGTGCACATCACCCAGACTCACCACCCATGCCTGAACCATAGGTGCATAGACTGACCATATTCTACCTAGTAGGCTCTAGGAATTCCTACAAGACGATCCAACTAGACTACGGGATCCCCGAGGGAAAAGCTTTCCTTCCTTCCTTAATACCCTGACTCCCCCAGCACAACCTAGAGCAGAAGGTACAAACATTAGCAGATCACCCAGCTGGCATGAGGCTCAGAGGCTGAGCATCAATTTACGAAGCAGGAGGTCACAGTGCGATCCCCAGGCAGGCACATGCCAGGGTTGTGGGCTACATTCCCCGTGCGGGGCGTGCAGGAGGCAGCCGATCCATGATTCTCTCTCATCATTGATGCTTCTATCTCTCTCCTCTCTCTCCCCCTCTCCCTTCCTCTCTGAAATCAATAAAGGTATATTTAATAAATAAATCTTGCTGAAGGAAAATGTACAAAGGAGAGAGGGGGAGAGAGAGAGAGAGAGAGATTTCTCTAAAGGGTCTGGGACAGCATGAGTTTGACTGAGAATCACACTGAGGGAACCTCATGGGTATGTTACTATTGACTTTCATATCCTTTTGTTCAGAACAGCAAATATTTTCAATTTTCTGGGGCCAGGCATAAAGTCCAGGTTAAATTTTATTTTCCAATTTAACAGGGAAAACCTCAGCCACTCCCCAGAGGGGTCGGAACGCCTCCCTTCTGCTGACGAGCGCGTGGCGAATGGCCAGCTCCCTCTTTTTGCCATAGATTCCTGGAAATTAAAAATTAAATATTCATTCTGGCCTCTGCGATTCCATTCGTGTCCACTTAAGTGAATGAATCCGCTGCTCCCGGCTTGCTTCTATTTCATGATGTTATGCGGCCTGCGCTGCTCAGCCAGGTCACTGGGAGTAATTGGAAACAGGTCACGAGCAAATCTAATAAACAAGAGGCCGTTTAGCCACGTGGGTCCCTTCTCCCACACGAGGCATAGAGGCTCCGTGCACACCCGCCTCCTGTCCTTACCTTACAGCTTCCCCCCCAACACCCACCCTGAGCAGGACTCACCTGGTGGCTGCAAGTTTGCATTTTTACACCCGCCCGCTCCACCCTCAATAACAGGCTCCCGAGAGCGTCCCCGGGGTGACAAAGCAAAGCCAGGCTGCCTGCAAGGAGAGGTCCCGTCTAACGGAGAAACAGCGTCCGCAGCGTGACCATCAGATCGGAGGGACAGCCCCGCCCCCGCCCCAGGGGCCCGGACCCCACGCACCTGGCAACACTGAACGGGCGCTTCGGGCCCAGAAACTCACATCCCCAGGAACCAGCCGCTCACACACTGCTCTCCCTCCTCCCATCTGTTCCTTTCCCGAAGCACACATAATTTCACCTCGTTTATAAAATATTCATAATTCACAGATTTATTCAACCATATTCTTTCCTCCGGACGCGGAACCTACCTACCCTGAAGGCATGATTGCGAGAGCCCGGGAGGCCTCTGCGGCGGTAAGGGTGTCCCTGCCCTGGCCACGCAGCCTGCACACGGCCGACCTGAGAAAGGGCCTCAGCAGGCGGCACCTTCTCTCGGGCTCATGGTCGGAAGCGCCTGTTTGTGGGGCATCGTTTGAATGAAGAGCGTCACCCGCATCAGCCACATGCCTCCCGCCAGCTGGGCTCTAATGACCACTAATTGAACACGGGGGCTGGCGTGAGAGGCGTGTGCCTGGGGTACCACACATGCCTCTTACATGCTAATGCTTTAAAGGGGACAAAGCTCCCCTTTCTGGAGGCTCCCGTTAATGACTGAGGCCTCGTCTGCCTGCCAGACCTTCCCAACAGCTATTATTTCAGAGAAGAAGGGAAAGGGAGAGAGAGAGAAACATCAGTGATGAGAGAGAATCATGGATCGGCTGCCTCCTGCACGCCCCACACTGGGAATATAGCCCACAAGAGGGGCAGGTACCCTGACCTGGAATGGAACCGTGACCTCCTGGTTCATGGGTCCTCACTCAAACACTGAGCCACACTGGCTGCCTCATCAGCTTTAATGAAGGGAACGTGGGCGGGAACAGGGAGCCCAGAGGGTTTGGGCCATGACATGCACTGGGCTGCGGCCACAGGTGCCCACTTCTACCGCCTCCTGGAAGTCTGTGCTGCACGAAGGTGAGAAGCCACGGAAAAGAAAAGCAGGGCCGGGTCCCCTGTGGGTGCGACAGGTGAGGGTGCGCCCAGGGGAGGGTGCGCCCAGGGGAGGGTGCGCCCAGGGGAGGGTGCGACAGGGGAGGGCCCAGCAGGTCAAATGCTCCGTCCCTCCACCCGCCTGCAGCTCCGCTCACACACAGTGCAACACAAGCAGCCTGGGTTTGAGGTCAGAATGTAGGGCGCCCCTTTCCTGGGGGCGGTCGGCCATCTGTTGGCGTTTATTCTGGACACAGTTCGGAGGAACCAGGCGGGAGTTAGGCTGCCGCTAGGAGATGTGACAGGCAATCGAGGAGACGCAGGGAGGCGTCCGTATGGCCGGGCCACAAGGAGAGGCCGGGGGCCGGGTCAGCCTGTCCGAGGGGCAGGGACAAGCCGTGCCCCAAGTTCATGGGGAAGCCCTGTGCCCAGTGCACCCACGTGAGGAGGGGAGGCTGCAATGACTGGGGTTAGATGAGGCCAACCCCAATCTGCTGACGTCTCAGGCTCAGGTGTACGTCCTGGCTCTGCATTTGGAAGGTCTGATGTGGAGCGACTTGTGCATCTTTCTGAGCCTCAGTCTTCTCACCTGCAAAACGGGGTAGTAACTGCACAGACATCGAGGGCCGATGGTGGAGGTAAAGGGGCTCATGGGTGTCAAGCACGCACTGCAGGCCGACTCCTGGGGTCAATGCCCAGATCTCACCCCTGTTACGAGGTGCACCGTGAGGAGCAGGGTGCAGATTCACCCCAAGTTCCCTGCACAGCATTTAGGTCTGTTCTGTCCATTTAGAAGTTCCCGTGTCATTAAGAAGCACTGCTTTACAGAAAGCCGTATTAAGTCCTGCGGGGCCAGAGGCTGCCCAGAGAGGCCCGTCCCAGAACACAATCAGGGGATGCACCAGAAGATCAGGAGGTGGGGCGGCATCCAGGCACCCCTGGGGGACGCCGGGGAATGGAGAAGCTGATGAGGGAAAAGGGGGAGAGGCAGACAGAGGAAAGGGGACGGGGGAGGGTCCCACTGGCAACAGGACAGTGACTCTCGTTATTACCACGCCCAGACCCAAGGGCAGAGCTAGCCCAGCCCAACCCCACCCCCTCACAACCTCCTGAGAAGGCAGACTTCGCAGGCAAGGGGACAGGGCGGGGTCACCCCCAAGTGGACGCGGCTCTGTAGGCAGTGGAGCCGGGTCGGACAGGTCTGCAGGCTCTGGCTCGTGGAATGAACGTCCAGAAATCTCAATGGTTGTCAACCGCCTGGCTCAGTGGCTGAGCATCGACCTGTGAACCAGGAGGTCAGGGTTCGATCCCCAGTCAGGGCACAGGCCCGGGTTGTGGGCTCCATCCCTAGTGGGGGGCGTGCAGGAGGCAGCCGATCCATGATTCTCTCTCATCACTGATGTTTTTCCTCACTCCCTCTCCCTTCCTCTCTGAAGTCAATAAAATATATTTAAAAATATATAAGTAAATGTTTGCAAATATCCCCTGCTCCCCCCACATTTAAAATGACCAACGTTATCATCAGACCTTGCCCCACGCATGTGCTGAGCAACAGTGAAGGCAGATAACGGAGCCCCTTGCAGAGCTGGGAGCAGGACGCTGCCCGAGGCCGACCCCCCGCCCCAAGGCTGTGGGGAGCCCTGTTTATTTCACTCCTCTCTCGCTCTCCTTCCTCCAGGGCCTCCCTCGTCAGCCTCTGCTTCTCAGACACCAGCCCGTGTTGTGACTCAGCAGGGCCCCGCGGAGGGAGTCCTCATTACAAGTTCATGATCAGGGCCCTGGGGACCGAGTTAGGTCTCTCCCTCGGGGACAGTCAGCCGCAGCTCGGAGCAGCCCCGGCGGATCCCGCTCAGAAACCCTCACACGCACTTGCCAAGCAGGGCCCGCGCCTGGACTCAACGCGCAGCCGGTGGAGGCCTCACTCAGACGCCAGGCCGGCGCCCCCACGGAAGCTCCACACGATCCCGGCGCCCACAATCTGACAGGCGGCCGAGGAGGGACCCGGCCTGGAGCTGAGTGGTCGTCTTCCAGCCCAGCGTGTCCCGTGTCCGTCCAGGTGCGTCCAGAACAGATGCACGCAGAACAGATGCATCCGTCCAGGTGCATCCAGAACAGATGCACGCAGATAATGAGGGCACATGGGGGCACAGCTCACAGACCATCACAGGGCGAGTGTCCGTCCAGGTGCGTCCAGAACAGATGCACGCATGGGACCATGGTTTGATTCCTCACCCAAAGAGGGAAGAGTTACAGCCAGAGTTGGATTGGAACCCACTGCCCATCCTTGGCCCAGGGCTCAGGGTCTATATTATCACACTCAGCTAATGTCAGCCTCACGTTCCCAAAGCGCAGGGTTCCTGACGCCCAGAGAGGGGACCCAATGGCGTTTGTTTCATCGCGAGAAAGTCCAGCTTCGGGTCAGACGCTGCTTCCCTGCTGCTCCGTCGCTGGGGTGACCGTGGTGGCGCTGTGGCTGCAGGGTCTGTGCGTCCTCGCATCTGTCCCTGCGGGGTGCACCCCCGGCCGAGAACACCCTGCATGTGCCACCCAGACCCTTCCCAGCCTCGGGCCTCACACCCCGCTTTCCGTGAGGCAGCCTTTGGTGACCTCACGGGGGCCGCCCGCCTGTCCCCCACTCCGAGGGCATCTTTGGCCTCTGTCCCTGACCGTCCTTTTCACCGCAGTGGATCTGGGCTAGTGGACGCGGTTCGTGGGGCCCCTCTGGCCGGGAACCGGGGCAGGTCTCTGGCCTATATTTTAATCGTCGCCCAGCAAGGTGAGTATCATTAACCTCATTTGATGGTCAGGACACGAAAACTCCGAGGATTCGACTAACCAACCACATTCCCCAGCTACAGACGGAAACGCTGTCTCGTGCATCGGCCTCCGCTGGCCTGTGAGGTCGCTGGGTTTTGCTGGCCCGAGAGAGATGGCCCCAGGAGAGAGGGCGCTGGGGCGTGGGCGAGGCACAGGTTGGCTCAGTCACTGTCGGCTCAGAGTGAGACGCGGAGTGTGAATAGTGCCAGGCGAGGGCCGGGCCAGGGTCTGTGGCAGTGATGGCGAACCTATGACACGCGTGTCAGAGGTGACACGTGAACTCATTTTTTTGGTTGATTTTTCTTTGTTAAGTGGCATTTAAATATATAAAATAAATATCAAAAATATAAATCTTTGTTTTACTATGGTTGCAAATATCAAAAAATTTCTATATGTGACACGGCACCAGAGTTAAGTTAGGGTTTTTCAAAATGCTGACACGCCGAGCTCAAAAGGTTCACCATCACTGGTCTGTGCCGTCTGAGCAAGAACAGCTACGCCCACATCCCCGACCCCGGTGACCTGAGTCCCACCAACCAGAACTGCTCCCTGGTCACACAGCGTCAATGGCTCGCACATCATCACCTGATCCTGAGTCCTACTGACCAGGATGATGTTAAAAGCCCTGAGAAATCAGTGGCAAAAAAACTGTTTATCTCCTCTCTCTCTCTCTCTCTCTCTCTCTCTCTCTCTCTCTCTCTATATATATATATATATATATATATACATTTGTTGTTGTTGTTGTTGTTAATCCTCTCCCGAGGATATTTTTCCAATAATTTTGGAGAAAGTGGAAGGGACGGGGAGAGAGAGAAACATGGATGTGAGAGAGACACATCGACTGGTTGCCTCCCACACGCACCCCAACCAGGGCCAGGAATCAAGCCTGCACCCCAGGTTCATGCCCTTGACCAGAACCAAAACTGGCCCCTTCAGTCCATGGGCCGACGCCCTATCCACTGAGCCACAATGTCCAGGGCCTGTTTGTTAGTATCTTCCCAGCCCAGTGTTCCCTGAAAGAACTGAAAACAGTTTTCTCCCCAGTGCACAGCTATGAACAGCCTGACACCACGCGGATACTCCTGGCGTGTGGGAGTCACTGCGACACTGAGCTGCTCATCGCTCATCCCGTCCCTCCTCTCGCCTCTCGGGGCTGGAGGGTGCGTGAGAGAGAAACTCCCATCGCTGCCCCTGCACGCCCCCTCCTGGGGATCACACCTGCAACCTGGGCGGGTGCCCTGCAGGGGATCGAGCCTGACCTCCTGGTTCCTGGGACGATGCTCAACCACGGAGCCACGCCGCCCGGCTCACCTTGGGCTTTATTCTCGTGGCTCAAAGCTCAGTCATCGGAGCGTCTGATACACTGACGGGTGCTAAAGGCGCTGCTGTCCCGTGTCCTCTCCTCCTCCACCCACACGTTCCCTGTCACAGGAGGGAGCAGGAAGGAGCCGCCTGTACACGAGGGCACATTGGGGAGATCCCAGGGCCCCTGCTCTTTCCTGTCCAAACCGCACACGGACCGGAGCCTTTCCCACCACATCTTAGACACGGCAGCAGCTCAACTCTGCCCTCAAGCCATTGCTTTCTTCTGGTATTTACCAATCAGGAGCCAGATGGCCACCACCCAGTCACTGTAGGGAGATAGGGTGTTCAGGTGGCCTCGCCGCCCACCTGGCCTCCCTGCCCACCTGGCCTCCCTGGTCACATGGCCTCCCTGCCCACCTAACCTCCCTGCCCACCAGGTTTTAGTTGTAAGAAACCCTGTAACGGCTGGACTGAGTGGCACAGAGAAGGGGCTGGGGCAGGGCGGGGACGGAGAGCCAGCCTGTGGGCCTGTGCACAGTTAGGATCGGGCGGGACACCTCCTCCTGCGATGACCTACAGTCCACGGGGAAACAGGAGCCTCGCATTGACAGTGCAGCCAGCTCGGCGATGACATCATCCGCCACACTTAGACCCCTCCGCCGTCGCCATGGCAACCCTCCCCTAAAACATAGCTGAGTTGGTAATTTCTCTCCAAATTAAATGAAAATAGGGCTAATCCTATTATTGGTCTTAATAGTTTTCCAAGTAGCTTCTTCTCAGAGTGCCCTTGCTTGTAGGTCCTGTCTTTTTAAAAATAGATCATTGGGAATTATGTGTGTGGGCGCGCCCAGGCCACGGGCGGCCACCAGCATCCCCCAGCGGTGACAGCGCACGACCTTGTGTGGCATCGGGCACAGCCTCCCACGCTGCCACCCGGGTGCTCGTGCCGCTCAGGGCTGGGCCCTTGGGGGACACACACCGTGTGGGCCCTGGGACCCGTCAGGGACGGTCACACTAAGATCGCGTGCAGACACTCTTTCAGGGAGAAGCCATGTCGTGCACGCATGTCTATCTGAAAAGGGCACCTCAAGGGATTCCGTTTCAGCGGTAAATGTGCTCGCACGTTTCAAGCTGTTTAGGGAAAACGCCTCCTATCGCCTCCACTGCAGAGTCACCGGAAGATGAGAGCTCCGTTAACAAGAGGCCCTACAGCCACGCCTTCCAGCCAACATGTCACCCAGAGGGCTCTCTGTCTTCCCCGACTTCCCATGACGCAGCGTGTGTGGGAAATGCCCTGTGGGTTGGCGCCTCCCCTGTGGGGTCACGTGAGACAGGCTGTAGGATGCAGCAGGAGTCCTAGACCCAGCAGAGGGGACTTCCTGACTGCTTGCCCCTCACCCCGGGCTGTCCTGCCAGGGGTGGGAGGAGAGGGGAGCCCTCTGCACTCTCCGCTTCCTCAGGGGTAACTACCCACCGGGCTTCAGTGCCAGACCAATGTAAGAATATATGTCTGGCCCAGCCAGTGTGACTCAGTGGTTGAGCATCGACCTATGAACCTGGAGGTCATGGTTCAATTCCCAGTCGGGGCACATGCCCTGGTCGTGGGCTCGATCCCCAGTGTGGGGCGTGCAGGAGGCAGCTGATCCATGATTCTCTCTAATCACTGATGCTTCTATCTCTCTCTCCCTTCCTCTCTGAAAGCAATACAAATATATTAAAAATAAAGAATATACATATGAACACAAAACTCTCTGCTGATGGCTGTGGAGAGAACGCATGGGGAGGGAGCCCACAGGCGGGCCCGCCCATCAGACCAGGAGGCACACGGGGTCCAGAACTTGCCCAACAATCGCCCATGTTTCCAATTTGCTCCCAGATCACCAGCCTCGGGGGCTGGCAGGGCCGTGGGCAGACTGCAGAGAGGTGAGTCTGACCCAGAGCCAAGGAGCCAGGGGGCCGGTCCCGGCTGCTGGGCCATCTTCTCCCCATGACAACGACGCTATGGGCCCCACCTCTGTCGTGGGCCCCACGGGACATTTCAGCCAGAACCCACCTTGCGCCCACGCATGACCCCGCCACACGCACTTCCAGGTCTGCTATTCACGCCCTCGGGGCCGTGTCGGGGGAGGTACCCTGAGCGACGCAGGCAGCAGAGAACCCGCAGGGGCGGGACAGGAGAAAGGAGCAGGACCTCGCGGAAAACACCCTCCACCTCCCGCTCGCTCCCGGCGCCTGGAAGGAGGGCGCCTGCTCCTCAGGAGGAACTCGAGGTGCGGGCAGGACTGCGTGCCCTTCGCAGCTTGTGCCCAGTTGGATGGGCACCTGCCTCCCACGGTCTTTCCTGCAGACTTCAGTGTGGGCATGTGCGCCCTGCAGCTTCTCCCTCATGAACCACGCTTGTCCGAGCACTTTCCTGATCAGGGTGCACAGCACACCACCCATTTCCCTCCCCACCGCCTGACATGTGACCCGCAAGGGGGTCACCCAGTGCCCACCATCCTGAGGTTCCCTCGTAACTAAGACCTTTTCCCCACTAACCGCATTGTTTCTGAGGCCCAGGCACCCCGTGCATCGCAATGATGTTCTGAACCAGAACCCTGTGATGTTCCAGCCGAGAGGATGTGGCACCGCGGACTCTCCACCGTGACCGGCAGAGACCCGGCCCGGCAGGCGGTGATGGGGTCGTTTACAAGGTCACGCAGGACGCCCTCTGCTGAGTGGACAGTCACGTGGCCACAAGGTTTGTTTGCGGCAGAACGAGGAGGATTATCTCGGACATTCGGTTCTCAGCTCAGAATCCGCGGACTCTGAAGTGAGGCCGAGTGAGAGCCCCGATAACATCAACACATTCTGAGGGTTTGAGTGAAACCTGTATCACAAAATCGATAGAGGGGCCAACTGGCTCCATCTCAACTGTTTCTCAAGATACAGAATCTGTGGAGCAAAGACGACAGAGGCTGCGGTCACCTTCTCTTCATCGGAGTGACATTGAACATACACACAGCAAAACCAACCCAAGGAAATGATGTGCCCGTGAACGGGAGCCCCCTGCTCGGAGCCATGAGTCTCAGGAAAGAAAGTAAAATCAGGAATTGGTTTAAAAGTGATGACGTGCTTTAGGTCTGACGCCTTTGTCCTTGAGTCTTGGTGTTGAAATGCCAACTTAAATGCAGAGAAATATCCGCACCACTCGTTCCACGTTCTCTCCCACCAGCACACACAACGCCCGCCTCCCCTGTGTGTTCTGCCTAAATTTGAATGTACGTGTATCCACGTTAGCTCTTTCTTCCACATCTGAGCTAGATTTCTGGTGCCATTGTTAAAAAGCTAAGAAATTAAATAATTAAACCCAAGGAAGCAGTTCAACCTACAGATGACTTAACCCAAGACGCACTGGAGGCCTTGCAGCATCTGTTCTCTAAATTCTCCTTTTCCAACCGCTCTCAGAGACGCAGCTACCCTGTTCTTGCACCAACACCACGAACCTAAGTCCAGCGCAACTGACCAGATGCAGTGACTCCACGCCAAGCGCACCAGGGCCCGACTCTGTACCGTGCTGGATCCGTGTACACAGTTTTCCCGTGACCCCCACAATGGTCACATGATTTTGTGCAGCATCTCCAGGGAGGAGACCAGTGTGCATCCTGCAATCGTGCACCTGCAGCCAGCAGGTCAGGGACAGGGCATGTCCACAGTCTAACAATATCTGACCGACTTGAATCAGCTCTGGATCAAGTCCCAAACTTACCTCGATCAGCCGTCTTCTGCGTGACTTTCCGAGAGTCCAGAATGAGGGCACAGTGAGTTCCAGTGAGGCCCAGAGACCTCTTAGTCCAGTGATAGTGAACCTATGACACGCGTGTCGGAGGTGACATGCGAACTCATTTTTTTGGTTGATTTTTCTTTGTTAAATGGCATTTAAATATATAAAATAAATATCAAGAATATAAGTCTTTGTTTTACTAGGGTTGTAAATATCAAAAAATTTCTATATGTGACACGGCACCAGAGTTAAGTTAGGGTTTTTCAAAATGCTGACACGCCGAGCTCAAAAGGTTCGCCATCGCTGTCCTAGTCCCTGATGCCACCACATCTTAGAAAGACATCTTAGAGACTTTGAACTCAGCCGCGATATAGATGACGTTTTAGTAGCCCACAGAGCAAGGCAGAGAAAGAACACACATGTCCTCCCATGGCCTCCAGCAACCTCCAATGACTGCCAGTGACCTCCAATGACCTCCAGCAACCTCCAACCACCTTCATCCACCTCCAATGACCTCCAACAACCTCCAGCGACTTCCAATGACCTCCAGCAATCTCCAATGACCTCCAGCAATCTCCAATGACCTCCAGCAACCTCCAATGACCTCTAACCACCTCCAATGACCTCCAACCACCTCAATGACCTCCTACGACCTCCCATGGCCTCCAGCAGGCACCGCGGAAGCCCGTGTGGCAATGGGACGCACCCTCCCGCACTCACCACACGGACGGCGCCTCGGTCCCGCTGATCTCCAGGAAGTCGTAGCCCTCCTCCAGCTGGAAGTCGGTGAAGACCAGCGCGATGGTGTCCCCGGGCTCGGCCAGGACGGTCCACGTGCAGTCGGCGTTGTTCTCGTACTCGGACGGGAAGTGGGGGCTGGAGATGCTGCTGCTGGTGCCCCGGAGGGTCCCCCCGCAGGCTCCCTCGGCTGGAGGGACAGAGGAAAGGAAGACGCTGTTCAGGATGGTCTCGGGCACAAGGACATCTACAATGTCACCGGGATCAGAGACGGTATTTCCTCACCAGAGACCGAGACGCCCTCTGAGGGTCTCTGCGGGTTTGCGCCTGCCGTTCTCTGGGAAGGGACAGGGTTAGGGTCACAACTTGTTGCGAAGGAACAGCCCCCCTCGGAAAGGGTGCCGTTGGCTGAGACCCGGGCTGCATCACTGTCACCATCCACATCACAGGCAGGTGGACAGCGGTTTCCAAGACGTTCTCGAGCCCCGGAGGATGGAGATGAGCGGCCACGTTCAGACCTGAGTGCTCGTGGCCGCTGTCCCCTCTCGCTGCGATGCCCGGCTTTCAGAGGCCGTGCTCCTAGGGGAGGGCGCCACCCCCTCTTCCCCAGGGAGTTTGGAAGGTGCATCGGTTTTGAAGTTCAGATAAGCTAATACCATCAGATGGCACCACACAGAGACATGGACTCATCCAAAGTTTCCAAGGAGGAAACAGCTGCGTGGAACGTAAAAATGGGAATATCTTGGGGAAATGCCAAGTAAAAAGTCAGTAAAGATGAAACACATATAAGATGTAAATGATATGGTGCTAAGTGGTGGGAGGAAGGGAGGGAGGGAGGGAGGGAGGGAGGGAGCGGGAAACAGGTTCCCCACCCATGATCTAAAGGCTCCGAGGACCCGAGAGACCGGCCTCCACACCTCTGCCCGCAGTTCATTACAGCGCCAACGTCCAGAGACCATGTGACCATGGAGACACCCAGGACCTGGGAAATTCTCGAAGATCTCACTGCCCCACCCCTGCCTAGGAGTGAGCAGGCCAAGGCCGGGTTTTAATGGACACGGACTATGGGAATCTACTCACCCTGCAGAGACCTCCTGTGAAAAAGGAGGGGTAAGGAGGGGGCTGTTTCCTCTTTTGTTTTTTGTGTTTTTGTTTGTGTTTTACTCCTCACCCGAGGACATTTTCCCCTTGATTTTTAGAGAGAGTGGAAGGGAGAGGGAAAGATAGAAACATCGATCCTGCATGAGCCTCCGACCAGGGCCTGGGCCAGGGAGGAGCCTGCAAACGAGGTACATGTCCTGGACCGGAATCGAACCCGGGACCCTTCTGTCCGCAGGCCCACACTCTATCCACTGAGCCAAACAGGACAGGGATGTTTTTCACGTTTTTATTGATTTCAGAGAGGAAGGGAGAGGGAGAGCGATAGAAACATCAATGATGAGAGAGCATCCCTTGGCTGCCTCCTGCACGCCCCCTACGTTAACAGAGGATCATTAACAGATGACTCTGAGATCCTGGCTTCTCACCTTTGACCTCTGACCTGTGGGGCCTGTAATTCTCTGTGAGGGAGGCTGCCCGTGCGGCGTGGGAAGTTCCGCAGCATCCCCGCCTCTGCCCACTAACGGCCAAACTGCCCCACAGCGTGCTGACCAGCGATGCCTCGGACCCGGACCCGGCCGTCCTCCCCGGCACAGGGTCCTGCTGAGCACCTCCGACTCCGATGCTGGTCACTGGGCAGTGCTTTCCAGGCTCCCGCGGGGGGTTACCCAGAGCCCTCGGACAGGAGGCCTCGAGCCAGATTAACGTGCCAGCACTTCTCTTTCTCTGCGTCAAGGTTAATAATTTACTATGAGGTATTTGGCTTATGTAAATGTATTAAAACAGAGAGAGACCTAGATGGCATTTTCCCCCTAAATAATCTGTTTATGTTCAATAACTTAATTAAAGGGAGGAGAGTTACTGCAGCTGTCTTTGGAAACCATTTCATTTTTGACAGACGTTATACAATTTTCCCATAAAGAATAAGCCCAGATAAATGAAGTTAATTAGGAAACAACTATTAAATTTTCTTAACTAAACTATGTTTAACTCTTCAGAAAAACCTAAACATCAGTATAGCTATAACAGATTCATTGTGGTTGATTTTATTTAATATACCTCTAATCCTATTTGGGTGGAAAGTGGATTTGGTATATGTAACTCTTTTATAAGACAAACTAGAGGCCCGATGCACGAGATTTGTGCAAGAGTAGGCCCTTGCAACCCAGACTATGCTATTTCTAAGGAAAGATGTCAGAAAGTAAGTTAACCGAGTCATGGAAATATAGAGGCATCTTCAAATACAAGGTTTAAAAAAGAGTATTCTAGAACAACTGCAGCAAGACTACGTGGAACAATATGTCAGACAAAAGCGAATTGTGGAGAAGCAAGGTGGGTCCTTGTAGCAATCCCCAGGGCTTAGAGGGCCCCTGTGTGTGGCTGTTTGTTTTCAACAAGTAGCTAAGCTGCCACCTGGGAATTTTCCTTTATACTCAGCAGAGCAGCAAGGAAGTTTCTAGAAGAGATAAAGCCAGGCAGGCAGAGAACGCAAAGTAATCAAAGGAAAACATTAAGAAAATGAGATTATGAGCCAGCTTCCTGGCACCCGGAAGAATTATTATTTTTTAAATATATTTTCATTGATTTCAGAGAGGAGGGGAGAGGGAGAGGGAGACAGAAACATCAATGGTGAGAGAGAATGACTGATAGGCTGCCTCCTGCATGCCCCACACTGGGGATCAAGCCTGCAACCCTGGCATGTGCCCTGGTGGGAATTGAACCGGTGGCCTCCCAGCTCCTGGGTTGATACCCATTCGCTGAGCTACACCTGGCTGGACCTGGAAGAATTATTTCAAATTCCACAGTTAAGCATGTAAACTCAGAAATAACATATAAAAAGTGAAATGTATTAAAACAAATAAGTAACTATTAAAAATAAACCAACTCTGGCCGATATTTAAATAATACAGTTATCCTATATAATAAAAGCCCAGCGACCCAATGGCAGAACGACCAGTTGACCAGTCGCTATGACACACACTGACCACCAGGGGGCAGACGCTCAACGTAGGAGCTGCCCTGGTGGTCAGTGTGCTCCCACAGTGGGAGCGCACTAGGCTGACCAGGCCGAGTGGTGCTCCCACAGCAGCCGATCCCCGCAGGCCACGCCCCCACCAGTGCACAAATCCATGCACAGGGCCTCTAGTCTACACTAATAAAAGAGAAACATGGTAATTGGCGTACGACCGCTACCCTTTTCATTGGCTAATCAGTGAGTATATGCAAATTAACTGTCAGCCAAGATGGCGGCCAGCAGCCAGGCAGCTGAGAACAGGATGCTTGGTTGCCCCAGCGATAGAGGAAACCAAGGTTCCCGCCTGCAGCTGCGGGGCTCTGAGCTCCGGAAGCAACAGCTCCAAAAGATACAATGTTTCAATTATAGAAGCTAAAAGATGGCAGTTAATCTGCATACTCAGGCTCCAAGCGGTAGAGCGAAGCCAAACAGCCCTGAAGCCGCAGAGCAGAGAGGCCTCACTGCCCGGGGATCAGCGGAGCCGAGAGGCCTCCTGGCCTGGGATCAGTGGAGCCTGATGGAAGCCCTGTGTGTTTATGCACCCTGGGGGTGCAGAGGTCCTGTCCTAGGCAGAGGCCTATGGCGAAATTTTCGACTCTGAGAAGCAGTCTGCGGGCTGGAAGGCGGCTCCTCTGACCTCAGTGCTG
>NW_005871617.1:398835-425981 GCF_000147115.1 Myotis lucifugus | reverse complement strand
GGGGCCTGTACCCAGCTGCCCCAAGGCCCGCCACCTTGGTGCTGGGGCTGCTGGGGGTATCAGAGACACAAACCCGCAGGCCCGGCACCCAGCAGACCCAAGGCCTTTGTGGCAGCACTAAGGAGCAGCAAGCCAAGCGGTAGGAAGCAGCAAGCAGGTGGGCAGTAACGAGGGAGGGGTCCCAGACTGCAAGAGGGCACATGCTGAGCTAAGGGATCCCCCCCACCCATCCCCAGTGCACGAATTTCGTGCACCGGGCCTCTAGTATTAATATAATGTAAGCTCTTTTTAATCCATACATACTAATAAGCAACTATAATGTATCAAAACTATTACTTTTATATTAATTTTGCTATATCCAGAGTAATTTTTTTTTTTATTTAAAAGCTGAAGAATTGGGGGGGGGCTAATTAAGTAAATTCTATTTAGAATCCTCCCCCCTTATTTTTGAAACATTATACAGAAAGAAAGTGAAGTTAGGTCAAACTGTCATGCAAATACTTGACCATGAGAATTAGCACACAATAAATATTTTTCAAGGAAATGAAGAAGACCAGTATTGAGTCACTTCAGCATTTTAAAAATGTGCCCCTAGGACCTCTGAGGGAAGGAGTCAGCGGTTGCCAAGTGGGTGGGCTTTGGCTCCCACACCCGATTTCCCTCAGAGCAATTATTTCTTTAACTCGGTTTCCTATACTGAGTTTTCACAAAATCTTGCACTTGGAAAAAAAGATTCTACAGCTAAAAAAAAGAGTGAATGTCATCTCGTTAATCCAAGAAGATGAGGTTTTTAATAAAAGATGCGTTTGGATCTACTGATTCCCGTAAGTGGGGAAATATTCTAAATGTAAGCGGAAATCACAGCTCACCATTTCTCCCAAGGAACCTCCAAACTTTCAGAAGCTTTATTCTAAACTCTGAAAGTATCACAGGCCTCGCCTGGGTATAGACGTTGCTAGGAATATAACTTGAGGGCATAATACAAAATTCAGAATAAAACATTATTTAGAGACATCCCTTGCACATTTATCAGAAGGGAAAATGGAAACCAACTAAATGTTTAATAAGCTGTAAATCATTAAAGTACGATGTGTCTGCACCACACAACCATCCGAGGGTTTCAACATGGCTCAGCGGCTTCCCGAGTTAGTGTGTTAAATTTACCACACGGAGGATATGCAACCAGAGGCAGTCTCTTCGCGGTGTTAACGATTGTGGGGGAAAGACTCCAGGAAAGAAACACACACATATGCACACACATGCGCACACATGCACACACATGCACACACACACACTCATCACATTCCTTTTCTAACCTGGGAGATACTATCTAACGCGCTGACCTCCCTGGGGCTGTGTGGAATCTGGGAGCCAGTGAATACCCAGAAGCCAGACTGACCGTCTGGGCTTGAGGGAGCCGCCCGCTTGCTGTGTAACCAGCTTTCGGGCCCGTCCTGCGCCTCAGCCTGCTTCTCTGTCACTGGCGAGAATGAAGGTGTCGATGCCGAGGGTTGGTGTGAGGTGAAGTGAATTGATCCGGCAGAACCCTTAGACCTAGGCAGCCAAATAGTATCTGATCAAAGTAGCTATTATTGTTTCCAACCACCTGGCATGCAGTGATCACACAGTGATAGCTTATTGGATAAATTATTGATACGCATCTTTCATCTCAGGGCTTACAGGCTTTGCTGCTTCGGGTCAGACTCGCCCTCCTGGGTCTACACAGTGTTTGCACCAGGAGCGGGTGCTGCTCCGAGGGCAGAGAGGCTGACAAGGAGCTGGGGTGGGGCAGGCCGACACTCCTCCAGGCGCTGGGCTCAGAGGGGCCCAGAGACACGGCCCCCCCCCCATCTCCATGGCTGCTCCTCAGGTGCGCTCACCACCACGCGGGTGCCGAGACCATGAGGCATTTACACTCTCCCCGCTTACTGAGGTCTCTGTAAGAAGCACTGGTCTCCTAGGTCACCCCCACCCCCTAGGTCACCCCCACCCCCTAGGTCGCCCTCCACCCCCTCAAAGATCGCACATCTCAGATGTCGGACCCCTCCCCCTCCCGAGCTCCTGAAACCCTCCACGAGGTCCCTGCCACTCAAGGTCAACCATGAGCAGCACGTCCCACATCACAACCACATCCGCGGTATCCCCTGCCCTTTCCCCGTGGAAACCCCACGTCTCCTGGAGAGCTGGGACCAGGAAGTCCTCCCAAGCGGTCAACATTCTGCTTCCACGGCCCAGGTGGCCCCAGGCCTGGAGCTGGACCACACGCCCATGTACCAGCTTCCAGGATACGTTTGCTCTTTCTCCCTAAACCCTCCCAGCTGGTCACCTCTGCTCCTGGGAACCTCGCCCCTTCCTCCTTGAGTCCTCCACCGAGCCCTGGTCAGCTGCAGGCCACAGGAACGCTCCCTGTCAGGCTCTCCGAGTCCACACTCATCTCGGTTCTTGCTGATCCTTTGAATGTTGGTCTCAGTTCATTCCCTGCCCCCTCTTCCAACAACCCAGCTCCCGCTCAGCCACCCATTCTCACCGTCGCCCTTGATCCTCTCTCTACCAGGAAGTGGGTACCGCCCAGAGCTGCCCTCCCGATGACCCGTGCTCCCACCTTAATGCTCTGTATTTCCAGGTCACGTGGTTGAACACCTGCACTCCAACCACCCTCTGGCCCCACAGGACCTAGAGGCCTCTGATCTCGCTGTTTCTCACTCTCCTTTCTCAGCCTTTTTGCGCCCTCAACTGTCCCCTTGTCATCCTTAGGTTTCATGGCCATCATTTATTTTTTTATTTTTATTTTTTAAATATATTTTATTGATTTTTTTTAAAATAGAGAGGAAGGGAGAGAGATAGTTAGAAACATCAATGAGAGAGAAACATCCATCAGATGCCTCCTGTACACCCTCTACTGGGGATGTGCCCGCAACCAAAGTACATGCCCTTGACTGGAATTGAACCTGGGACCCTTCAGTCCGAAGGCTGATGCTCTATCCACAGAGCCAAACCGGCTAGGGCAGTGGTTCTCAACCTTGGCTGCACATTAGAATCACTTGGGAATCTTTTTAAAATCCTGATTTCTGGGCCTCATCCTCCGGAAATTCTGTTTCTCTGTTACTCATGTTGTGGCCCCACCCCATATCAAAGAAACAGAATTTCCGGAGGATGAGGCCCAGAAATCAGGATTTTAAAAAGATCCCCAGGTGATTCTCATGTGCAGCCAAGGTTGAGAACCACTGTTCTGAGAGAAGGGCTGTCTTTTCATTGTGTTGATGTTTCCTTTGCTGTGCAAACACTTCTGAGTTTGACGTAATCCCGTTGGTTTATTTTATTTGTTTCCCTTGCCCGAGGAGACAGCGCAGAGAAAATACTGCTATGAGAAATGCTCCAGATTTTACCGCCCATGTTTCCTACCAGGAGCTTCACGGTTTCCGGTTCTGTGTTCTTGTGTGTGGGGTAGGAGGTGGGGGAGCAGGGAACCACTGTGTAAGGTACATGACTGTCTACCCACCATGCTGTTCCCCTGAAACTAATACAGGATAACATATTGAATGTCAACCCTAATTAAAAAACAGAAAGCATTAACAAGTCAGACATAAATTTGGGCCTTAATTCACATGACCTCTGGAACCTTCAAATGTTAATATCGTGTTTCTTTCTCTGAGAAATGAGTGTCGGTGTTTATTATTTCATCATAAACCCCGTGAGAACTAGAAGATACGATTTAAGCAAGCAGGTAGCGCGTCCCCAGGCCTTCCATCAAGACCTTGACCAACATTAGTGATGTTTCTATCTTTGAAACCGTCAGGTGAGTTTTTCTAAGTCAAGTCAAAGGCTACGAACCAAAGCCTGCTCTTCCCGAGGGCGCCTGGATCAGTGACACTAACATCGTAGACACGGCCAAGCGTCGCGGGCTCAGGACAGTGACTCTCCCCTCACGGCCAGTCCTGCTGGTGGGCACTTGGGTGACAGGACTCTCCTCTGTGAGCCTTTATTTCAAGTCTGAGTGTTGAAAGAGGCCGTACCTTTAATTATCAGGGCTATTTGTCATTCTTAATGAGAAAAATATAAAAAAAGGATGTATTGCCCGGCCAGTGTGGCGCAGTGGTTGAGTGTCAACCTATGAACCAGGAGGTCATGGTTCAATCCCTGCTCAGGGCACAGGCCCAGGCTGTGGGCTTGATCCCCAGTAGGGGGCGTGCAGGAGGCAGCCAATCCATGATTCTCTCTCATCATTGATGTTTCTCTCTCTCCCTCTCCCTTTTTCTCTGAAATCAATAAAAAAATATATTTTTTAAAGGAACGACCACATCACGGTGGACATAAAGGCGTGTATTAAAGCTCATAAAATGCAGCCTTGAGCGGTGATAAACGGTGTAGAGGTTGAGAGGGTCTGAGGACAAGAATGAAGGCAGATCCGGGGATTTAAGGAGCATCACTACATGTGCTCCTGACTTTACACACGGTTTCTCGGTAACGGAACACGACTTTGGGGAACAGAACGGATGACCTGGGGAGGGGCCGGCCGGCGAGTCCCCTGTCATCAGCGCAAACGGACAAGGCCAGCCCCTGGCGCAGGGGACCTACCTCTGCAGAAGGGGGCCGGGAAGTCCCAGGTGGCGCCGCTCCCGGGGCTGACGATGCAGGTGAGCGTGGCGTGGCCCTCCAGGACGTAGCCGGCCAGGCAGCTGTAGCGGATCTTGTCTCCGATGTTGAACCTGGACCCGTGCAGCACCCCCTTCAGGATGTCCCCGGGGTTCCCGCACGTGTGGCTGGGCAGCACTGGGGAGGAGAGAGGAAAGGACAGTGAGGGACCGCCCTGGATTCAGGTCGGTCTGTCGCTCAAAACATGCTCCTCCTTGAAGATGACAGTGAGCACAGCAGCCAGCAGTGCTCCATCCGGCCTGACTGTGACCAGGGACGTGCACGCATGTTTCCCATCCGCCACCTAGTACTTCTGTAGAGATCGTGTTTAGCTACAAACGACTGCGTTTTGTTAGGAGGGAGGAGAGCGTCCGTCCTAAACGGTGTCTAGACCACTTTTCTAATCGTGAGGTTCTACCCTCTCCTACAGGCAGCAATCAGACAGCGCAGTGGGACTGGGGTTCTGACAAAGCAATTAGCATGTATGAATATTCATGCCACATGTACTCCACGACCAGCACTGCCTGTACACACCACTAATCAATGCTTAATCAATGTCTGATGGATAAGCAACTTAAAAAACTAAAGATCATTCGTTAATCTATCAGAGTTTAATAAAATCGTTCCATTACTGTATTCCAGCCAGCTGTGAGGGTCTGTGCATGGATCCAGTGTCTGACTCACAACAGAGTGGTAACCACGGCTTTCACAACGCAAGTACTGCGCTCGCTTGCTTCTCGGTCCAGCGCCTGACGCTTCCCTTCCTGCTCGGCTTCCTCTGAGTGTGGAGGGTTCTCTGCCTCCTGCAGCTGCCCCGAGACCTCCTCGAGATGAAGCCGTCGCACGCACCACAGAGCATCGTCTCCAACCTCATGGGTGCGCCCGGGCGCTGACTAGAGGCAGTCGCCGTGGTTGGCTGCTGTCTCGGCCCTTCCGCTGTAAGTCAGCCAGCCATTCATCAGGCTCCTGTGCTCCTGCAGCGCTCAATAAACCAAGGGTCCTACTGTTTAAAAGGAATGGTTTCCAAGTAAAAGTATTTCTAAGCGAGTAAAAGTACAGTATTTTATCTTCTTTTAAAATATTATTTACTGATTTTAGAGAGAGAGCAGGAGAGAGAGAGAAACACTGGTTTGTTGTTCCACTGATGTTTGCCTCCATTGATTGCTCCTTGTGTGCGCTCTGACTGGAGCGTGAACCCCAAGTCTGGCTTGTGGAGAGGACACTCTAACCAATCGAGCTATCCAGCAAGAGCCAATTATTTCATATCTGAATCCTTTTTTTTTTTGCATGGGTACAGAGGATAGGTCGATATCCTATATAATAAAAGGCTAATATGCAAATCGACCGGACGGTGGAATGACTGGTTGCTATGATGCGCACTGACCACCAGGTCAACACAGGAGCTGCCCCCTGGTGGTCAGTTTGCTCCCACAGGGGGAGCACTGCTCAGCCAGAAGCTGGGCTCACAGCTGGCAAGTGCAGCGGTGGTTGTGGGAGCCTCTCTCACCTCTGAGGCAGCACTAAGGACCCCTCTGGGGATGTATGACTGCCCGCGGGGATCAGGCCTAAGCTGGCAGGCAGACATCCCCCGAGGGGTCCTGGACTATGAGAGGACACAGGCTGAGCTGAGGGACCACCCCCCCCCAGCCCCTAGTGCACGAATGTCCTGCACCAGTCCTCTAGTTCCATCATAATTTTCTTACACTATTCTATTAATCTAATTCTTGACTAGTCTACATGATATGGTCTATTTGGCTTTTATTACTTAAGGATATATTGAAAACAATAGTCCTTTGGGAATATATGTACAGTGGGGCCTTGACTTATGAGTATCCCGACTAACGAGTTTTTCGAGATATGAGTCGTCTCTCGGCCGATTTTTTGCTTTGAGTTGCAAACTAAAATTCGGGTTACGAGCCAGCTTCAGATACCCCATCGCTAGTTGGCGCAGCGAACGTCACAGTGAACGCCACCACATCAGCCCAGCATCACGTGTCTCGCTTGTTCACGTCTTGATTTGACATACGAGTAATTTGAGTTACGAGCTACGTCGCTGAACGAATTAAACTCGTAAGTCAAGGCCCCACTGTACTAACATGGAACTTGTACATAAAAGCAAATGAAAGATGCAAATTGTTAGGGAATGGTTAAAACAAATACTGGTTTTAAATGAATAAAAATTATATGCCTTTGCGTGCATGTATAAAAATAACCATATAAATCTATAATAATAATAAATGCATAATATGCAAATTAGACCGGACGTCCTTCTGGACGACCTTCCGGACGAAGCCGGGGCTATGAGGAAAGCCTGGATCCCGGGTTCCAGACAGAAGCTGGCACCGGCAGCCGGGAGAAGGAAGGCCTGCTGTTGCATGAATTTCGTGCATCAGGCCTCTAGTATATGTATAATAGGGTGAAATTATTTGTTTTGTTCTTTTATACGTCAAGAAATAGATCTTGTTCAGTGAATGAAAGGGAATGTCAGTATTCCTAAAGTTACTTTATTATAACATTAAATATGAACAAAGTAAGCTATGTAGAAACACTTAGAAAAAATACTACCTTTTAGATACTTAATATAATTGATATGTTTATAAAATCACCATTTACATAGCAAAGTGTGTTCAATTCTAGTTAAAAAAAATAATAGTTTCCAAAAACAGTAAAAAAAAAAAAAAGTTTGAGACACAGTAAGAAATAGTTAATTTTGGTCTAGAAAAGAGATTTTCAACCGTTGTGCGACAAGACGTTTTAAAGCACGCAGCACCTGGCTATCCATTCAGGGGCACCGACCCCTCTCCCTTCGACCGTCAGGAAAAAGATGAAAACAGCCCACACAATAGCCGTCTGGTGTGATTGAATCAAAATAAAACCGATTTTTCTTTTTTCTTTTTTTGTCAGATCGGCAAAAAACTATAATACATGTTCTGGCGTGCCGCGGGCAGGATTCTAGTCATCAGTCTGTGTGCGCAAGATGAAAAGGGCCGGCCGGCCCTATTCTGCAATCATCTTTGCTTCTCTTATGAAAAGGAAGTTCTTTGTTCGATATCACAGTCACTACTTCTAAGTCCGCGGGTCTTTAAAAAGGTTGTTGACAGCACCTTCAAGTGCGTCGGCATCTGCCCGCTGGTCCCCTCGGGGAGGAGGCTTTCGGCTCTGCCGGGGGGAGCCCTGGAGTGTAGGCTCAGCAGGGCCTTCGGGCCTCGTGGTCTGAGAGGCCGGGCAGTTCGTTTCTTACGTGAGCAGGAGGGAGACGGAGGATGAACGCCGTGGGGCCTTCCGTCCTGGCCCGGGAACACGTAGAATCAACAAGCCCTTCCCTTCTCTCGGGGCCTTTATTCTCTCCATCAGCCGTCAGGGCGCCCTCATCGGGAGGCGGGCATCTCTATGCAGGGTCCACGTCCATGTTCCCCAAGCCAGGGGTCGTCAGTACAAACATGCGAACGGCTCACAGCCCGCGACGGACACCACACACGCTGCTCTGAGACCCGGGAAACACGGGGCCTTTCTCACACCGGACGCGGCTGCAGAGCGTTCCCACCACATTTCTCCTGAACGTGGAAGGAGGGGCTTTCTCACATCCTCTCAGCACAGAGCCATGGTCACCACACAGAAACACAATGAGCCATGAACAAGGTATGGGGGTACGTGGGCCAACGCCACTGGCTTATCTCAGCCGATTCCATGCGTTTCAACCAGAGGGAAGGACAGTCCATCTGTGAGGCTCGACCGCGCAAGGAGGTCGCCAGCAAGTGCGGAATTGTACTAACTTCACAAAATTTGAGAAAAAACCATATCACTCCTGAAAACCAGGGTCTCCCCGACTAGCCTGGGCCTCTTGGAAAGAAAACAGGCACGTCTTACAACCCTGAGCAGACTTCAGTGTCACACCCGGGAAGAGAGACGACTGGGAAACGCAGAAGGCAGCGTAAGTCCTCCTGTTCCATAGCCTCGAGCGGGAGAGCTGCTTTCCCAGGAAACGACGTTGACGTTAAAATGAACGGTTGCCCGCGGAGAAGGTAGCTACGTCACGGAGGGTGTCCCTGGACCATGGTTACATGGAGGTGTGAGTCGTGGCTGATGCGACAGAACCCCTTGCCCAGGACAGGGGCAGGGGCAGGTCACCGGCAACAGCATCCATGGCCCTGAGCCATCTCAGCCCACAGCCAGGCCGCCACGCCAACTCCAGGTCTGGGCCACCTCTGCCTCCCCTCCTCCTCGGCAAACCACCCCGGCCTCCTGGGCCAGCAAACGCTCTCCTTTTTGTTCTTTTTGTTCTTTTTAAATATATATAAATATATATATTTAAATATATATATATATATATTCATCACAGTAGCAATAATATATATATATATTTTATTGATTTTAGAGAGGAAGGGAGAGGGAGAGAGAGAGAAACATCAGTGATGAGGGAGTCATGGATTGGCTGCCTCCTGCACCCCCCGACTGGGGATGGAGCCCACAACCGGGCCTGTGCCCTGAGCGGGAATGGAACTGTGACCTCCTGGTTCATAGGTCGACGCTCAGCCACTGAGCCACACGGGCCGGGCTCCTTTTTGTACTTGACCGCCGGTTGCCTTTCCCTTCATGTCTGGACAATTGTTCCAGGATCTGGAAACACCCACCGAGCACCTACGGTTTGAACGGCGTGACTTGGAATTGACTGGAATGGAGGGAAAGATCTGGACCTGAGTCTCCTCCTCACCCTCCCGGGCCCCTACTATTTAAAAAAGCAGGGGTTTAAACAAGAGTATTCTAGAACAACTGCAGCAAGACTATGTGGAGCAATATGCCAGACAAAAGCTAACTGTGGAGAAGGAAGTTGGGTCTTTGTAGCAATCCCCGGGGTTAGAGGCCCCTGTGTGTCTCTAACAGCGGGCGCATCTATCTCATTTGTGTCCCTGTAACATCCAAGTAATGTCTAACCCTGAGCAGGGACTTGCCAAATACAAATCAACTGAATGGTCATTAGCAACAAAAGCACAAGGAGTCCATCCAGTGCCCGACGTGCACAATAGCTAAGATTTGTGCGGCCCATAGATCGGCAGGAACGGGAAAAACAACACGTTTAAAAACACACAGGGGGACAAAATGACATTTCGGAAACAATAAATCAACTTATGACGTTAAGTCACATTTTTTTCCACCTTAGATTAAACACGCAAATAGGCCTCAGAGGCTGAGAATGAGCTGAAGTTTATAAAAAGCAAAATAAGTTAGCAAATGGGGAAGTGACTGAAAATTGACTTATAAAGTTTAAAGTCAGTGGTTGGTAGTGGACAGATAAATGTATGACAGGAAATGAAGATTTCTATTTTCAACCAATTATGTCTAGAAAAAATAAATAAAATTTTAAGGTGAGCAGTGCCATCAAGCAAATAGAAATAGTTGAGGATACACTAAAATACTTACTTTCAGTTGCAAAAAATAAACATGCCCGTAATATTACAAAAGCATTAGCACGTTTGTTTCAAAAATTATCAAAATACCGTACGTTGTGAAAAACAGATGAACGTGTCTCCAGGTCTATGTGGAGGGTGGCGTCTGAGACACGTAAGCTTCCCTAACACACGAGCCTCCAGTGGCTGGAAAACTCATTCACAATAAATAAATCCAACCCAACTGTCATTTCTGCCCATTTCCCTGTGAGTCATTCTTAACCCTTTTCCCTGAAGACGGTGAGTCCCCATGTCTCCCGAGAACCCAGCACACATCAGTGCTCAGCAAATACTGAGTTGACTTGAACTCTCCTCTTAACGCCCTCTAATCCAGCGGTTCTCAACCTGTGGGTCGCGACCCCTTTGGGGGTCGAACGACCCTTTCACAGGGGTCGCTTAAGACCATCTTGCATATCAGATATTTACATGACGATTCATAACAGTAGCAACATGACAGTTCTGAAGTAGCAAGGGAAATAATGTTATGGTTGGGTCACAACAGGAGGAACTGTATTTAAAGGGCCAGAAGGTTGAGAACCACTGCTAATCCTTCCTGGAAGTGATTTGCACTCATGTAATAGAGCAAGCGTGGGGAACGTCCGGCCCGCGGGCCGTGAAGTCTTGGGGTCCGGCCCTGCCGAGGCACGAGGGGTGAGTCAGTTAAGTGTCTGACCCCATAGAGCAGGCTGATCTTTAAGCGCAGAACTGTGTGTGGCTGCGAACGATGTTATGATGTCCACATGGCCCTCGGCAGGAAGAAGGCTCCCCCTGCCCTGGATGCTTCCGGAAGGGAACGCTCCCCTGGGCACGGGGATCTGCGCCCAGCAGTCGGCTGGTCCTGACAGGCTCCCTCGACCTCAGAGCCACGTCCCTCCGGGCGCCCAGGCTGGAACTTGAACGAAGGCTGCTGTTCTCATCACGCTCACGCAAGTCCCTCCCCGACGCTCTGACTTGGCAAGTGCACGTGGCCACCACCAGGTGTTTTAACCTTAACCGGGCCCCAAACCCTTAACCCGCCTGCTCACACGATGGCTGGATGTCCCACCCAACCTCTGCAGGAGAAGAGGACACAGGATGCTAAGCTAATGCAGCATTAACATTCGGTGCTAATGGCACCAGGAGGGCGCCCGGAAGTTGGGGTTTCACTGCAGGAGCACAGCCTTGTCCCTGCGGGGGGACAGCCAATGACACCTCCTCAGGCGCCTCCTGGGACCCGGCCCAGGTGTGCACACCTGCCTTCCAGGGTCTCCAGCAGCGTAAGGACATGAAACTCGGAACCCCCTCCTGGCACAGGCGCCAGAGCCAGGCTGGTCCAGGGTGTCTGCCCTGTGCCCCTCACCCCCCCACCCCCGTGACCCTCGGGAGGGATTAGAGAAATCTGAGTGTGTGGTTTTCAGGAACGCGGTGCAAGTCAGATTTCAGATGCTGAGAGCTTATTCTCGGCCGCCTGGCGTCCTGGCCAGTGGGTGCAGGACAGGCTGACAGTGGGTCCAGCCCAGCGGGGAGGGTTTCTCAGCGAGCTCAGTCAGTTCCCGCACACCCCCCACCCCGTCTGACCCCTCTGGGAGGGACACGTGGGGCCCTACTGTGCAGATGCCACCTGGAAGGTCAGGGACGGGCTCAGAGAGGACGGCGCTTTAGGAACATTCGGGTGGAAAGCCGCAGCTGCAGCTCTAACTCCTTAGGCCTCGGGTTGCTGGTTCACACGGAATCCCTCTGCGAGTCTCCAGGGTACTTAGAGAAAGGGAACCCAGCTCCACGCATTAAAGGCCGCACCGGTCCAGCCGCCGTGGCTCCGTGACCAGCACAGACCCATGACCCAGGAGGTCACGGCTCCATTCCCGGTCGGAGCACAGGCCTGGGTTGCAGGCTGGATCCCGGGTGGGGGCCGGCAGGAGGCAGCCGGTCCATGCTTCTCTCTCATCATGGATGTTTCTCTCTCTCTCTCCCTTCTCTAAAAAAGAAAAAAGGAAAGACAGGGAGGATAGCAGGAACTACTCCCCCTGGGACAGTGCTTTCTGCGTGTTGTTCATTTAAATTATAAAGACAAAGAATTAAATTTTCTAAAGCAACTGTGTTTTATCACAGCAAGTCCAATTTCAGAGGCCTTTTCTGAGAAAAAATGCGCTCTACATTATATAAAATGCAGTATGTACATCGCGTATATTACGAATAAACGAATTGTAAAATTATGCGATGTATTCTATCAAGTGACATACCATATCCCCTCATATTAGGCATGAAATCATTTGTGGGTAATTCTAATTAGTTATAAGTAGGAAAGGTATGATAAATCTCTTTTCTTTTTTAACTTCTCTATATAGCCATACTTAATTTTTAATATAAATTGCTTTTGTCTAAAACTCTTTTTCCTTCTTTTTTTTTCCTGCCAGGGGACTCACTGAGCCTGGGGGGGGGACCGTGAGTTTCTCTCACCGACCAGCACCCCCCCGGCTCCCGCCCGCCTGTGGGGCCAGCTGGAGACCTTCCCTCCCTGTCTCCTCACTCCCTTCCTGCTGCCTGGGGCTGGGGGCGCAGGTTCCTGAGTCCCTGGGAGAGGACAGCTCCTGGCTGCTGGGAACCAGAGGCTCCTGTGACCCCGCCCACTCCGTCCTGAAGGAAGTTCAGGGGCTCAGAGCTCTGACCTCTGACCCGAGGGTGCTGGGGAGGCCTCTAATCATTTACTAAGTCTGCCTACGTGACTGTTCGCTTAATCGCGTATGTAAATACGATGTGTCCCGTATACGGTTCAATGAGTTTATGTCATTACTCCAAATTATAAAATAGTTTCACCGCTTTGGGGGCCGCTTTACACGAAAACAAGTGACTTTATAAAGAAAGCCGTGACTGAGGCCTCCACACACCTAAGACAGGAAGAGCGCAGATTTACAGAACGGGGCCTCTGAACAGAAAGTGCTGAGCTCAGCCGGGACGCACGGCTCAGGTCCCCAGGGCTGGCAGTCCGGATGGAGTATGTGTTGCACGCGATTATTCACCCTTTTTGTAAAGGCATTTGTCCAAAAGCCTGTTTGTGTCCATTATAGGCTCTAACGCTGGGCACTGCCTCACACACGCGATTCGAGGACAGTGAACAAAATTCCCCGGCGAGGCTAAGGGTTGGGAGGAACTGCTCAACTGAAAACCACGTCAAACTGCAGTTCCCCCAGGAGCAGGGCTCAACGCTAACAGGATCCCAGGAGCCCCGTCCAGGCAGGAAATGAGACCCCCCCATCCCAGGTCATTTCCTGGTCTGAAAAGGGGCGTCGCTTGCACAGCAGTTCTCAGCCGTGACTGTTTGGCTCTTGTAGGCAGAGTTTTCTCAGCTCTCTTTCCCCCCCAGGTGGGACGGATCACACTCTTTCTATGTAGACTAGAGTCCCAGCACACCAAACCCGCACATGGGTAGGGTCCCTAGGCCTGGCCAGCAAGCAGGGCCCATCAGGTTCCCCACCTCCCCACGTCCCCACCTCCCTGCCTCCTCAGCACCCCTCCACCACCGCTGGTCACCCACCATGTTCCACGCCACCCCTAGCGGTCAGCACACGTCATAGCAAGCAATCGAACTCCGTTCTCCTGGTCGAACTCCCGAGGGGGCACTTGGCACGTTAGCCTTTTAGATATATAGATTTTTGGTGTGACAATTTACCTCTTCCTTTCCAACCAGACTACACAGAAGGAGACACAGCTTGTTTTGACTCATTAGGGTAATCCCAGTGCAGCTGTTGCGAGAACAATGCCGCCACAGTGAGCTGAAAGAGGTTCCAGAATGATCAGGCCCACAATTCCTTTGCAAACTCCAAGCAGAGAAGCGGGGAGAGGGCATGCCAAGGATAGCATGTTGCTATGCTGAAAATCCTTCCCATAGCCCATTAAATAAATGTACATGATGCTTAGTTCTGATATTTATAGTTTAAGGGTTTAGAATAAAGACCGTGTTATGATAAACCACAAAATAAAGATTACGCATAGCTATGAATCTGTGTAGGAAGAAAAAGAATGTGTATGTGCAGCCCAGTGATGGGGGTTCTGAACAACCAAAGTACTGACATCACCTTTGTGGGTTTTTTCTAAAACAAACTGACTGAAGGTACAGTCTTCATTAGTTCTAATACTCAAATAGGTTTCATAGCTACTAACATTTACTGATGCAAATTATTTGAGCAAAAAATCGGTTACAGGTCAAATAAAGTGACTCTGGAATTACACGGGAGTTGATAACTCCAAATGTCATGTGTCCCCTTGGAGAATATCGGTGATTGGTGAGATGTGGAACAGCGACTCGTTGAGTCCCCACCTGGAGTGAAGCTAATCGGCTTTTATAGCGCACCTCTCACTGAACTGGGGAATTAGCTCGATTTGTGAGACGTGAGGAAGCACTCCGTCTGTTTTATGGGTGTAAAACGGTCAGTGCAGAGTGGCCTCCTTGCCCTGCTGTCCCTCACGGTTCTGAGTGTCCCCAGCAGGTCCTGTTTTCGCAGGGACCTGAGGTGACCCTGGCCCTTCATTCCCAGGACCAATCATCAAGGCCGGTGGCTCTTCCCAGTCGCCCAGTGCCTACCTGCTCTCGCTCAGAAATTTAAATTTGGATTCTTTACCTCCCAAGGTATGTACTTGGAAGAAGATGAGACAGCATTCTTTCACCCTAAAATGTGCAACTGGCCAGTGTTTCCCAGTGGGTTGGGCCCTGTCCCGTGCACCCAGAGGTCACCGGTTTGATTCCCAGTCAGAGCACATGCCTGGGTTTTCCAGCTTGGTCCCAGTAGGGGGCGTGCAGGAGGCAGTGCATCCATGATTCTCTCTCATCATTAATGTTTCTCTCACACTCCCTCTCCCTTCCTCTCTGTCTAAAAATCAACTAAAACAAACAAACAAACATATAAAATGTGCAATTGTTTCTTCTTTGGGGGCAGGGGGCTATTTTAAGTCCAACAATATGATGGAGAAACAGGCCTAGATATTCTCTGGTTTACGGACGACCGTTATGACATGAATGTTTGGGTCCTTCCAACACTCGCATGTTGAGAGCCCACTCCCCAGCGTGACCGTGTTAGGAGGGGGGCCGTGGGGAGGGGATTAGGATGAGATGAGATCTGAGCAGGGAGCCTCCTGAAGGGGTCAGCGCCCTCACAAGGGTCAGGAGAGGGCTTGCTCCCCGTCGGTGCTCCCCCCTGTGAGCATGCACGGCCCTCACAGTCCCGTGTGGACGGGGACCCCACCAGAACCGGCCTCTGCCGCCCCTCCCCCTGGACTGCCCCCCTCCAGACCATGAGAAATAAACATGTGCCTTTGCGAGCCCCCAGCATGTGGGGTTAATTATAGTGACTCACCCCATGCAGGTACCCTGGTTTTAATAATAGCAAAGGATGAGGCTTTGAAATTTTATTAAACATAAAAGTACTGAGGAATGAGCAGAGTCAAAAAGAAACCCCCAAAACACACTTAGCTAAAAAGTAAATGAAGAGAGGTACCATCTGCCCATGCCTATAATTTGCTGGTCCCCTGATGCCTGTATTAGAAAGATCATATATATATATATATATATATATATATATATATATATATATATATATATGGCTAATATGCTAAGTGTCCCTTCAACCATCTGGCCAGTCGCTATGACACGCACTGACCACCAGGGGGCAGATGCTCAATGCAGGAGCTGCCATGATCCACACTGGCCATTTTCAAAGAAATGGCACCACAGACCTGGCGCCAACAAACCAGTACTTGGCTTCCCCCAAGTGGGACACAGGCCCCACCACCACCCCAGAGCGACACCCCAACAAATCGCAGCCAACGTTGCCGGGACCCCATGGAGCAAAATGCAGCCCACAGCCCAGACCAGTCTGGAAACGGTTGCTGTGGGCGCCAGGTAATGATGTCATGTAGCAATGCCCAGCTTCCTCTCCCTAGCGACTAGCCTCCTTGCAGTTTCTTCAGCCCAGGAACCCAACTTCCTTTATAGCCAGGTGCAAACATTTACACTTTAACCAAATGTCTGTGAAGCGTTTTCCCGTGCCTCATCTCGTTTGATCCTCACAAAGTCCTGGAGTAGGCAGATAGGAGACTTGGTGGAATCCTATTTTCTTCTCATTAGCCGGAAAATGGAGATTTAGAAAGTTTAGAAACTTAACCCAACTGAAAAGAAGTAAGAAATGGTAGACCTTGAAAGTGACTTCAGGTTTTCTCACTGCACAGAATATAGTCAGACACGGCTGCAGTTAAATATTTTACCCTTTGTTCTCCCTGCGTGATCTACAATAACAACCTGCTTCATGTTGATATTTACTGCTGTGTTGCTGACAATTACCTGAAAGAGAAGTTGGGTGCTTCACTGGGCTGGAAAAAGCTTAGCTACATCAGAAAGCAGGTCTAATTAAGCAAGTTTATTCTATATCTATAAAAGGCTAAGTTGACTTGCACATGCGCACAATACATATAAAGCTCTCACTGGCACCAGTCGCACGCGTGTGTTTTGATCTGTCACTGTTGATCATGAATGTGGTTGACACTCTATTATAGAGAAAGGGCGATTAGCGAGATTGAAATATTTCTTCTAATTAATTTCCTTTCAATGTGCATGAATTCGTGCACTGGGCCACTAGTTTCCTAATAAGACTCTATTCAGCCTGTGGGACACTGCCTTCAGCCACATAGTGCACCACGCCCACCCTGCTCTCTACCCAGGCCACACCCACCCTGTGTTCCACCCAGGCCACGCCCACCTTGTGCTCCACCCAGGTCCCACCTACCCTGTGCTCTCCATCCAGGCCATGCCCACCTTGCACTCCATCCTGGCCACGTGGGAGAATGCACAGCCTATTGAGCGCACCTGCTTTGTTTTCACTCCTCACGCAAGCTCTCTGCCTGCTTAGGAAGATGGGAAGATGGATGAGACGTCAGCTCCCTAACTTTGCATCCTGAGGCAAGTAAATGCTAGGAGCGATCTGGCGCACTCTGAGCCGCATTTACTGGGACATCTCCCACATGCACAGTGGCTTCCCTGGTGAGCACCAAGCCAGGGTCTCCAGCGGTGACAACCCAGCGCCCCAAGCAGCCCACACCACTCCTCGCTCAGCAGCCAGCCCTCCCTCTCTATGCAAATCCGTCAAAGAAGACAATCTGCAGTTTAAGCCACCACCTCATCTTAGTGATGAGCCAGTGACATCCAGAAAGCTCACCGAGGTGTCCAGCGGCACACAGTAGGGGACACCCTCCCCCAGGAGGAATGTCTGGGGATCTGGGCGGGCGCTCAGGGTCGCATCTGCTCGGGGCAGGACCTAGGTGAGCATTCTCCCGGGTAAAAGCCCATCAGCCCTGCCAGGAGCGCCACCGTGATTTCCATCATCATCAGAGGTGCCCTCAGCGACGCCTGATTCTGGACAGTAACTAGCATCTAACAGTTAATTTGAGTTCCCACGATTATTACTGTGTATACATGGGTGCCCACCGTCAACCAAAGTCAACAGCTCAACACAACGCAAACAGCCCCAAAACGCTACCGTGATTTCAAAACCCGTGCACACGTTTCCAAGGGCAATTCGGTTTCATATTCTCAACCCTCCGTCAGCTGCATTTTCCCTTCACTTTATTCTCTTCATTATTTCCCTACACATTTCAGTTTATGTAACTGAACCATTTATTAATAACCCATGCCTAACTCTGTCCTAAAGAGGAGGTGGGTATTAATTTTCAACATGGAGTCGTGTACGTGAAGTACAGCATGTCTAGCTTGTCCGTATTTCAGGGGTATCTGTCTTTGGGCTGCGGATCATGGGGGCACCCGGCCAGCAGGACGGGGTGTGTCCGAGCTCCCACATCTTCATTTCCTGTCACCAAGTCTAATGCCCGTGCCCCCTGACTCTCCAGCATGCTCTTCCTTCTCTGCCCCAGGGCTATGGCCCTCCCCGAGCCCCCAGCCTGTCCCCCGGGAGCCCCAGTCATGCACCTAATTGAGCCCGGCTGTGCGCCTGCCACTCTGACGGCACCTGACTCCTAATATAGCGCGTCCTTGCCGACGACCTTCATGCCATGTCGCTCCCTGGCCGCCGTCACCCCGCCTGTGTCCCCAGGCTCCTCGACGCCTCTCCTGTCTCTCAGTCGGAAAAAGATAGTGCTATTTCCAGAAATGCTACCCACCGGGAGGGAGGAGGAAAAATGAGTCTGTAATAAGTGACTGTCTGCCAAAAACAGCAGCATTCAAATAACTGACATGGACAAGGCTGTAACGACTTTAAAACCAGCTTACACGTTTCCAAGGGCAGTTCAGTTTCCTATTCGCCACCCTCAGTTGCATGTTACCTTCACTTTATTCTCTTCATTGTTTTCCTACACATTTCAGTTCATTACGTAATTGAGCCATAAATTAACAACCTATATCTAACTGTCATAATAAGAGAGTTGGGTAATAGTTTTTAACATAGAATCTTACATGTGAAATAGAGTACTTTTTCCATATTTCAGGGGTATTTCTTCCTACCTATACTTTAGAAAAATAAGTTGCAATACTTCCTGCCAGGAGATAACATTCTTAAACGGTTCGTGTTTGCTGGCTCGCGGGGGCGCAACGTGAACGCCTACATTTGTTTCCCCCAGAAGGGGGTGTCCACACGGTCACTGGGCCACACGTCCGGTCTCATTGCTGGGGCCAGATCGCTCAGAGCACAGCCCGCACACGCCTGCAGGTGAGGTCCGCTCACGTTCGGACAGTGTGGAGCCCAGGCCACTTCCATGCGGCCCCTGACCCTGAGCAAGGGGGACGGCCCAGAGCCCACAGAAGGCGAGGCCGCCGCCACGGGACACGCTCCCTCATGGTGTGACGCTGCCGGTGACAGACGTGGTTCGGGGAGTGACGTGTGGGAGCTGGTTAAGTGCCGTCCCGTGAGCAGGTAGGCGGGATGTGAGCAGGCAGTGCCGGTCCCTGGTTAAAGCCACTGCGGCGCTTTAGTGGTTTATGCATCAGCCGCTCTGTTCGGCGGTGCGACGTCTATTTCATCGCTGGCTCCAAACAGAACGCGGACGCCCGAGGAGGGGCCGAGCCTGCGAGTTGTCTTCCCAACAGGCCCACTGTCATCAAACTGTCCTGAAGGCCATCGAAGCAATGGAGCCAGCGGCCAGTCTGGGGCCGGACCTGAAGACGCTGTGGGCGTTTTACTCTAATTAAATACTCTCTCTCGGGAAAGCCTGGCAGGCTTCCTCACAGCGAACTGGCCGAGTTGGTACAGGGAGGCACTTGCTTTCTCTACCCTTTGGTGGCCATGAAGAGATTCCATCCCACCCTGACTTTGCAGAGCGCTGATAACACAATGGATTTCTTGTGAACGATGAAAAGAAGCTCATGCAGTTAAAGGCCCGGCTTCTCTCTCTATCAGTTCAGTGCAAGCAGCATCATGACCAGGGTAAGGGGAGGCCAGGCCCCATTCAGAGATTTCTGTTTTGCTTTTGGGGTTTTATGTATGCATGTATGTATGTATGCATGTATGTATGTATGTGTGCATACATGCATGCATGTATGTATGTATCTATTCATACTGTGAAGTAAAATCGGTGGATAACATTGTATGGGGAGCGGGGGAGGTGGCTAGGTCATGAGGATGGAGTCCTGTGGAGGGGACTAGGCCCTTATAAACAGTCCCTACGAGAAATCTCTCTCTTTACCACGTGAAGACACAACAAGAAAGTGGCTTGTCCACACCGGAGAGAACCCTCACCCAGACCTGGCCGTGCCAGCACCCGGGCGGCAGACTATGGAAATGAATTTGTTCATGATGGGGGGGACCTATAACCTGATAGACAGAGCATCTGACTTTATCTAAAATGTAATCATATTATTTAAAATCTTAGAGCACATGTACTTATGCGAATAGGGGATTAAGTTTCTTACATGTGAATAGGGGGTTAAGTTTTTCTTAAGTTTCCTTTGGAAGGCCTGTGCAAAGCGATTGAGGAGGTGACACAGCTATGAATCCAGCAAGCAGAACCGATAGGCAGGGTCAGGCCGACCCACCAGGAGTCAAAAAACATCTCATCCACATTATCACATCACCATCATCTCATTCACATCATCTTCTCACCATCATCTCATCCACATCATCTCATCCACATCATCTCCTCACCATCATCTCATCCACATCATCTCATCCACATCATCTCTTCACCATCATCTCATCCACATCATCACATTGCCATCATCTCGTCAACACCATCTCATCTCCTGATGCCTGAGGACAATAGCTGATGTCTGCAGACCCCAGGCCTACATGTAGCTGCATTCCGTTCCCAGCCCCACCCCAGCCCCTTCCCCTTCAGAGTCCCATCCCCTGCACCTGCTGGAAGGCAGGAGTTGATGCCTGTAAGCACCTGTCTTCTTGGTGGGATGGCCTTCTCAACCTTACAGGATGCAACCCCGCCTGTGTGAATGGACACAGCAACAGTCAGCCCGAGCCCACCTGGGGGCTCCTGGTAACGGTCATAAATACCAGCGAAGCGCCGCTCCTGATACTGTTACAGCAGCACCAACGGACTAAGACAGCCACCGGAGGACAAGATGTTCGAAAGCATCCACCATGGTCACGTGGAACGGGAGTCGACCTCAAATTCAAGTCCAAGTCCGTGTCCTGGAAAGACCTGCTCTTCCCACGGAGGCTCTTACCTAAAAGAACGCAGCGGCCTGCCCGGGAGCGTGTGTGCTATGGACACAGACCTCCGAGGGGAACCAGCCCTTCCCTGGGAGTTCCAGGGCCGTTTCTAAGGGGAGGGGATGGACTCAGCGAGAACTGAAAAGGAAATGGACACGCACACTGAAGAGCAGGGAGAATGAGTGTCCGCTTGGGTAGCCGTCCCTCCCCCGGACTCTGAATTAGACAAGCACCCTCCCATGAATCAGGGCGGCGAAGGCAGGTGTGCCCAGGTGCCCACAGGACAAAGCGCCACCGCAGCTCCGTGAAGCCCGGACGCTCACAGGGCCGGGGGCTGGCGTGAGGGGCGGGAGGCCTGTGGAGTAACAGCAGGACCCACACACCAGCCTGCGGCCCTGAGCAAGGCCCACTCAGGACATCTCGGGGCCACTCCCGCCTCCACGACAGGCCATGTGCGAGTAAGTGGCCTCGGCAAACGGTCTGAGCTCCGTGCATCCTCGTGTGTTTCATTCACCACAAGCTGTGCCGTCACAGTCGCGAAGCCGAGGTTCTGGTAGGTAAGGGTCTCGCTTATAGGGGCGCAGCTGGTCAGGACAGAGTCAGATGTGTGAGCGCCGGACCCTCTGAGACGCGGTCTGGCTGACGCAGAGGCCAGGCAGCTCGCCAGGGCCCTGGACCGGTTCCCGCCGGCATCGCTGGGCCCAGAGCACCTCCGTGAACAGGTATCTGGTGGATTCACAGCCACAGGCAGGATTGGGTGCCTTTTAAACACGTGAGCTGCGTGCAGACCGTAACATGCAACGTGCTGGTTAACGAAGGGGATGAAGTAAACACTTTTTCATAATAAACCTCCAAGCACAGCGCTCATCACTGTTCCTGCTGCTCATAGTGCCCCCAGCCCCCCGTTAGTCCCCCCCCCCCGCCCGTGAGTCTCACAGGATGAGCATCACCCCTCCCGTCCGGAGCCCGCTCTCCCTCCTGGGGCCCAAACCGCCCGATTTCTCCCGCATGCTCTCGGTCTAACGGGCTTTCTGCACATCTGTCGGAGAAAGCCCATCTGCTAAAACCATCGTGAAAGTAAGACACAACCCATCAGACGGGGCGGCCCTCAGTCTCCCCAGGTCCCTGGCAGAGGGCAAAGACAGCTTTCGTGTCCCCGGTGATCACAGCAGCTGTTACTGCCAAGCGGCCCTTCATGTACAAAGGAGTCCCCCTGTGGGCAGAGGGGCATCTCCAGAGAGAGGCCTGCACCGCCACCCAGGGGACTCCACTGGCTACCAGGTCCAGTGGTCCTGGGAGAAGGCCGGAGCGCCTCGGCCTGCCCCCTGGAGGTGGGCAACAGCACATTCAGACCTAAAGCTCACACCTGTTTCAGGGCGGCTTCTGACAGGTGGGAGCCAAGCCCTCATGCAGCGATGCGGCTCCTGCAGCAGACACGAGGCTCTCTGTTCAATAACCTGTTCTTTCCACCCTGAATCGACAACTTTGGAACATTGATCTATCCTTTCATTTATTTGTTCAAAACACAGACGTAGCTCTAACTCCTGACACAATCCAGAAGAGAAACTCCTTCGGATTCTGAATGTAGAACTTTGGGGAGGGCCGGAGGCACTCCACCTGACAAATGTAGTTTATAACTTCTATTTTTAAGTATGTTTTCATTGATTTCAGAAAGAAAAGGAGAGGGAGAGAGACAGAAACAGCAATGATGAGAATCATAAGATCGCCTGCCTCCCGCACGCCCCCTACTGGGGATTGGGCCCACAACCGGGCATGTGCCCTGACCAGGAATCGAACCCTGACCTCCTGGTTCATAGGCTGATGCTCAACCACTGAGCCACACTGTCCGGGCTAGTTTATAGCTGTTTTATTATGTCCCTGGTGTCCAATGGTATTCATCCTTATCTAACATAATGCCAACAAAGGAAAAAAAAGATACAATAGTTATTGCTATTTTATGAAAATGGTGCACCAGTATCCCCAATTAGCCAACTTCCGTTCTGCTGGGAAACCATTTAAATACAGTGGCGCATCGTCATCCTCCTTTCTCATTCCTCTCGCTGTTTGACTGTATGACATAGAGCAGTGGTTCTCAACCTTTTGTCCCTTAAATACAGTTCCTCATGTTGTGACCCAACCATAACATTATTTTCGTTGCTACTTCATAACTGTAATGTTGCTACTGTTATGAATCATAATGTAAATATCGGATATGCAGGATGGTCTTAGGCGACCCCTGTGAAAGGGTCGTTTGACCGCCAAAGGGGTCGCGACCCACAGGTTGAGAACCTCTGACACAGAGTATGTTTGGGTGCATGTCTGAGACCTGAGCCCAAGTTCCAGCTCTGCGAGCTGGTAATGGCAGGACTTGGAGTGTCGTAAGCTCTCGGGCCTTTAAACGTCTCATCCACAACCAAAGAAAATGACATAACCTGGTTTCTTCTCACACACGTTTCTAAAGGAGACAAAGCCGCCAAGTCCTAGGCACGTGAACGATGCCGTAACCCCGGGCCCTTCCTGGAGTCACGCGCTACTGTTTCCAGTGTCACTGCGTCCGTGTTAAGGTCTACAGCAAGCATGTCAAACTCACAGGCCAACACGGGCCACGTAAACGAGGAATGTGGCCCGTTGGCCGCAAGTTTGACACGCTTGGTCTACAGTACACGAGATGCCACTTCCTGTCGCTGCCTTCCTGTCATAGGAGATAAAACCCCACTCATTTCCATATCAAACACATGGCGTTGGGCTATGAGGCAGTGCACATTGAAAGTAAGTTACCACGTCCCTCACTGGGTACCTGACAACACTGGACGGAGATCCCGGGAGACGGGGTGGCCGCCTGCAGATCCCGTGTGGTCCCACCCACACTGCAGAGGTGTGGTCTGTGCAGCCACCGGGGGTCGCAGGGATTTCTGAATACGGACACGCTCTTGCTCGCTCGGACCCCTCCCTCTGGGGAACTCAGCCACCCTGTGAAGATGACCCTGAAGCCGCCCTGGGGGGGGGGGGGGTGCCTATGGCAGGGAGCCATGGGCGCATCTTCTCAATAGGGCACCACACGAGGGAGCCATCAGGAGGTAGCGTCCCTGCCCCAGGTCAAGATGACAAGCTCTACTCAACCACGTCCCTGCCCCGCCGTGACGACCAGGACAGCCGGCCCTGCGCTCAGCACTCACAGGAACCGTGTGACTCACACTCCCTGTGGGCTCAGCTGCCGGGCTGTGACGCAGGCACAAGGGCTGAGACGGACACGAGCGTTCAGAACAGCAAACCAGCGTGGTAGTGACCTAACCGACCTGTACCATCACTAACCTGCCCTCACAAATCACTGCACCCACCAGCGGAAGAACACACGCTGCCTACGGACCAGTGGAATGTTCACCAGAACAGACTCCAGCCGGGGCAGCACCGTGCCTGCAGCTAACAGCACTGTCCTGGCCCTGAAGGAGCCGGACGCCTCCTGTCACACAGCTGTTCAGCCACAACACCAGGGGCACAGGGAAATGCTTGGGGCGGTGAGTATAGACATTACCTTGGTGGTGGCCATGGTTTCATGGCGGATACAGATGTCCAAATTCATCAAATTATATATAGTAAATATGTACAGTTTGGGTGGGTTTTTCAGTGAAAAAATAAATAAATAAGTAAATAAATAAATGGACGAATGAATAGATCGATAAGTAAATTATAAAGTGTATGGTCTAAATGTACAATAGATCAAAGAAACAATGACAAAAAAATCAAATTATTATAAAATTAAAATATATAAAAAGTTCTGGAATTCAGCTAACATAATGTGTAGGCAATGCGTAGCTTTAAATGCTTTATCATAAAACCAGTTACCTAAGATTCTGTGTCAGAAAGTTAAAGGGAAAAAATTAAAGCCAATATAAGGAGAAAATAATAAATATAACTTCATAAATAAAATAATTTTTAAAAAGGCAAACGATAAAGTCAGCAAAGCTAAAAGGTGGTTTTAGGGGGAGATAAAAAATTGGTGATATTAGCTAGACTGACCAGGAATAAAGAATAAACATGAATTGACAACATTAGCAATAGAAGAGAGAGCTAATACATTAAACCAGTAAAACACAACATAACATTAAAGAGAATGAGGAAGTACTGGGAACACATTTTTCCATGACAAGTTATATGAAATGAACAAAATCTTAGGAGAGTACAACCTACTAAAGCTGACAAAGGATGAAAGAGAAATCTGAGTAGATGTATATCCATGGCAGACATTTAATTCTGGTTTTAAGAAAACCTTTCTACACAGAAAATGATAGGCTCCTATGGTTTCACTGACAAATTCTGTCCAATAGTTAAGAATAAAATAACTCCAATCTTATTCAAAACATTTTAGGAAACAGCAAAGGCACGTATTTCTCAATCAGTGTTAAGAGCCTAACATAATTTTGATAATAAAACATGTCAAAGACATTACCAACAAAATTAATAGAAACGAACAAAAAAACCAACAAAATAACAGACCATTTTGCTTATGAACACAGAAGCAAAAACGCTCTTTAAAAATTAGCAAATCCAATGCATTGATAAGTGAAAATTGGTGAACATGATTGGCCTCTTCATGACTACAAGTGCGCTCTGTTTTATGATTTTGCTTATGAGTCCACTATTTTTCCTAAGAGCAAAGAAAACAAGTAATGAAGAGAGAAGATCTTTGAAAACTGTGTTGGAGATGTTCTCCCCCAGATCCTTAGCTTTACACTGTGGACTAGTGACCCCCAACTACAACAGCAAATAGATGAAAGCAAAAAATCCAGAAATTAGAAAACCTTGAACATGAACACAGACAAAAATTATTGACGTTTATAAAAAAGTAGAGCAAACTCCATGGGAGACTAACAACACCATAAATCAAAATCGATAACTTAATCAATGCGAGATTTATACTGTTTAAGTCTCCAAGTCTTAAACGAATTTTTACCTTTAAATGATTATTTTTACCACATCATTGTGGACAGCCTCCAGCAAGCCCGCATGACGGACTCCTGTCTTTCTCCCTACCTTCTTGCAAGGGGAGGGACTAGGACTTTGGCCCAGCTCCTCAGTGAAGCTGAGAGAGGTCACGTAAGGATGAGCCTTCAGCAATTTGCCGGAATGTTCCTCCTTTCTTAAAAGATATTTTAAAAAACACTTTTATGGATTTCAGAGGAAGGGAGAGGGAGAGAGCGATAGGAACATCAATGATGAGAGAGAATCATGGACCGGCTGCCTCCTGCACGCCTCCTACTGGGGATCCAGCCACAACCCAGGCATGTGCCCTGACTGGGAATCAAACCCTGACCTCCTGGGTCAGTGATGGCGAACCTCTTGAGCTCGGCCTGTCAGCATTTTGAAAAACCCTAACTTAACTCTGGTGCGTGTCACATAGAGAAATTTTTTGATATTTGCAACCATAGTCAAACAAAGATTTATATTTTTGATATTTATTTTATATATTTAAATGCCATTCAACAAAGAAAAATCAACCAAAAAAATGAGTTCGCGTGTCACCTCTGACACACGTGTCATAGGTTCGCCATCGCTGTCCTGGGTCACAGGTGGATACTCAACCACTGAGCCACGCCGGCTGGGCTTCCACTTTCTTTTTCATGTAATTTTTATCCAAGTCATTCTTTGTAGCCTCAATATGCTATTTAAAAAAAAAAAAAAAGCGGACTACCATTCCAGCAGCAGGAGGGTGGGTGGCAGGAGGCGTGTTCGGAGCGAGGAAAGCCACCATGACATGCTCGCCGCGCGATGCCAGCGCATCACTTCACCATCGTCCCCAAATCTCGGAACAGCGCCTGGAAATGCCAGAGTCCTGGAGCCGAGGGGCTGGGGTTCCTGGAGCCGAGGGGCTGGGCCGGCCAGGCGGTGGCAGGGAGGGTCTCTACCTGGAGGGTCCCCCCTGCCTGCCTTTACGCTCTCGCTCTGCAAGGTGTCCCCAGGTGAGGCGATGGGGCTCCCTGCCTGGTGCTCACACCTGCCTGCGGATCTGTAATTGTCTCCGAATGAAAACCTGGAGTAAATGAAGCCAAGAGGACGAAGCTGTCCTCCGTTTCCCAAGAGCCAGGAGCCGGCACTGCTCCCACGTGTGAGGGGCCGTGGCTCCTCAGTGACTCCCATTCCTCCTAGTCTCCGGCCCAGGAGCCCGGCTCGGGCACCTTCCTGGCAGGTAACCAGGCCTGTAAAGGACACACGCCCACCCCTGGACCCGTCCCGGCTCCTTCACCCACAGCCCCGCCTGCGACGGGCGCACGGCCTCCCGTGTTATTGCAATAGCCCCTCCCGTCTCCACAGGTTCCCAGAGGGGGTCCAAGGAGGACGCCCTGCCCAGCACGGCCCTGTCCCCGGGGCCACCTCAGACGGGGACCAGGAAGCCCGGAGGGGGGCGGGCTTGTGCCCACGTTCACAGCCAGGCTGG
>NW_005871617.1:395611-398201 GCF_000147115.1 Myotis lucifugus | reverse complement strand
GGCTCCCCGCAGCCTCTGACCCCCCTGATCCGCAGGAGGACCGGCCTCTCCCCTCTGCTCCTCCCGTGAGAAGGAAGCCAGGCCTCTGGGAGCCACGGTGGCCGACCCAGAGCAAAGCACCCCTGGCCTGGGCCTGGAGCAGGGCCCCGGGTGCAGGGGGAGAGCGGGGCCTGCCCTCGCCCCCCAGCACCTCCACACCCACCTGGGGCCGGCGCTCCAGCTCCGGGGGCATCGCTGAGCCCGCACCTGCACCTCTTCAGCCTCCTGAGCCCCGGGCCGCCTCCTCACTGACCAGGACTTTCCACCTGCAGGCACGCCCCCCACGCACACGCACGCACACGCACGCGCCCCACGCACGCACGTGCCCCACACTCATGCTCGCTCCCCACCTGCACGCACACCCACCTGCACGCACGCCCCCCACCTGCACGCACGCCCCCAACCTGCAGGTGAGCCTCCCAGTGCAGCTCTGCTCCTCACAGTGCACAGCCTCACAGGTGCACCCGCTACCCTGAGGGAGGACCCCCTCTCATTGAGGGGAAGTGGGAGCTCCTGGGCCTTCCCTCTCCTTCTGGCCCAGACCCACTCCTCCCCTCTCCACCGTCCAGACACACAGTTTGCCTTTCTCCGGCCCCAGTGTCTTCCCTGTCCCGGTCCCTCCCCTCCCTCCTGCCCTCTCCCTCTCTTCTCACTGTCACCTCCCCCTGCCCCCCATCCCTTGTCCCAGAGGCCAGGAATAGCTCCGGTTCATCAGGGCCTTTCCAGGGGCCTCCTGGTCCCTGCAACACCCTCCTAATGCCGCCCGACCCCGACCGGGAGCCACAGGCCGGGCCCTGCACTCCATCGGACGCCCCAAAGGCCAGAACTGAAGAGGGTCCAGGACCGGATGGCTATTGCTAGGAGCTGGAGGAGTGAGAGCTGCAGGCCTTCCTCCTCGGGGTTTCCGCTCCTGCTTTCTGGGGCAGTTTTGGAAGGAATTGTCTTCAAAGCTCAAACCAACACACAGAGGAACGCCCGGCGTAGTGGGTTACAATTCACTGCTACCTGCCGGATGATTAAAGGACACAGTTCTTGCCCCGCAGCAACCTATGAACCAGGAGGTCCCAGTTAGAGTCCCCGTCAGGGCACATGCCCTGGTTGTGGGCTCGATCCCCAGGGTGGGGCGTGCAGGAGGCAGCCGATCCATGATCCCCTCTCATCACTGATGTTTCTCTCTCCCTCTCCCTTCCTCTCTCTGAAATCAATAAAAACATATAAAAATGTGTACCATTAAAACAATGAATAAAAAGCTAAGAACACGTTTCTCATGTGGACGGTGACATGGAATCGTTGGGGAAGAGGACGCCCTACTGTTCTGCTAACAGGTGCTGTTTGCATTATTGCTCAGGACTAAAATGAGGACGCAATCAGTTTAAAGACAAAATAAAACAATGACTTAGGATTTAACAAAGGTTGCAATCCATTGCTGATTCAGTGAAGGTTTACTTGTAGTTGGAATAATTCCATCACTGAATTCTGAAAAGTGTTCATGGAGGAGAAGTTTTAAATATAAAACAAATGAATTTTCAGCGCACTTATAATTCTTACGTTCATAGAGATTGCATGTTTGCTTCATATTTCAAACCCAAATCAGACAAGCCAGTGGGTGCTTCTGGCCGCTGGTGATGGGTGGCACGGGGGTGACTGTGTCATGAACGTGTCTTAACTATGCATGGCCCCGGGTGGAGAGAAAACAAATACAAGATGAGCCGTGGCCGCTGGAAGACATGGGGCTCCCTGGCACCTCAGTCCTCACAGACCCTGCAAACACGGCTTCTCCGGGGGTGCGTGGACGTCTGTATGTAACGTGGTTCTCAGCTGCATTCTCCACGGGGAGCCTGGTTCACTGGGAAATGAGGGTGGGGCCCGGACGACATCAGGCTCAGGCGGCACAGGCTGCGCTGGTTTGGAAATGCCCTGTGCGCCCAGGCTGCCCTGGAAGGTGCCCCCAGGAAGGGGTCTGTAAACTGCCAGACACCCCCTGCCTCCCGCGGGCGATGCACTTTACATGGTGACACTCATCCTGTGTTTCTCAGGGCGGGAGCTTGTTCTCATTGCGTGTCCGCCTTAGACGCTGAAGTCCCACTGAGTCCGACTATCCTGCCAGCTATCAGAGCCTTTCCCCAGAAAGGGGAGACGCACAGCCCCAGTCCTTCCCCAGGAAGGGGGGAGAGACACAACCCCAGTCCTTCCCCAGGAAGGGGGGACGCACAGCCCCCGTCCTTCCCCAGGAAGGGGAGACGCACAATCCGTCCTTTGTTCCATGATTGGAGGCCCACGTGCAGGGACCCCTCTCTCCCTCCACCAGGGACTGATTTCCTGGGAACAGCCAGGCCCCTGGCCTGGGCCTCCCCCAGCCTCGGGTGAGTTCCGGCTTCTCCACCCGCTTAGGACCCGGAGGAGAACTGGTCTCACGGCCACTGGCCCTGGTCGTGGTGAAAGGATCATGAGACACACAGTTCTTTAAGGTTCGGTACGTACATCAAATGAGGAGAGGATGCTGGGAAATTATTTTTTTAAATGCGATTCTCTTTCTCCACGCTGCTGCTCA
>NW_005871617.1:392481-394032 GCF_000147115.1 Myotis lucifugus | reverse complement strand
CTTGCCGCTTCAGAATGAAGCTAATTGCAACACAATTCCATCCACGAGCTTTGAATAGAACCTAATTGTATTAAAATACACACAATGAGTTTCAGATGCGATGGCATTTCAGAACAAAGGCGAGAAATTCTGAAACAACAAAGCTTTTTGTAAAGAATCATACCAAGAAGTGACACGGCGCACAATACGCTTCGTCTTCACTCCTTTTTTTTTTCCTACAGAATTTAATGTCTCATTAGCTCGTTCCTCCCTTGCTCAGGGTCACAGACTGAAAGTGGGGCACACGCCGTGTCTTGGGGGGCTGTGAACATTTGTAGATTCCGTGCTTGATTTTCAGGCAGGTGCTCACCTATGAAGTCAGTCACCTGAGACCTGGACCCCGAAGTCAACTGATTGGGGCTCAAAGATCGGGAAGTCCACATCCTCCGCAAGAAAGGGTCGAAGGTCATGACGTGCCCACTTCCTCTATGGCCGTGAGCGATCTTCCTCCCTGTAGTCAGTCCCCTAAATTCTGCTCACTCGGCAGCACGTAGCCTCAAGGGTATCGTTTTCAGACACAACACCAACCCTTCCTTAGAGGAGGAGAACATCATGACAAATAGGCTCTTCCAAGTTCGAAGCCACATGATCCATCCCATCCTTCCAATCTTCTATACTAATAATAGAGGAATATGCAAATTGTCCGGGACTCCATCACAGTAACAGTAACGACCAAACAACAGGCTGCGTGGAGCAACTAGGTTGACAGGGGGGTTAGTGAGGGACGACCAAACAACTGAACAGCAGGCTGTGTGGGGCAACCAGGCCGGCAGGGGTGTTAGTGAGGGACGACCAAACAACTGAAGAGCAGACTGTGTGGGGTTACCAGGCCAGCAGAGGGGGGCAGTTAGGAGCAACCAGGCCGGCAGGGGGAGCCAGTTAGGGGCGACCAGGCCAGCAGGCAGAGGTGGTTAGGGGTGATCAGCCTGGCAGGGGGGCAGTTAGGGGCGATCAGGCAGGCAGGCAGGTGAGCAATTAGGAGCCAGTGGTCCTGGATTGTGAGAGGGATGTCTGACTGCTGATTTAGGCCAGATACCCAGGATCAGGCCTAAACCAGCAGTTGGACATCCCCTGAGGGGTCCTGGATTGGAGAGGTGCAGGCTAGGCTGAGGGGACCCCCTGCCATGCACAAATTTCGTGCACTGGGCCTCTAGTTTATTCATATCCAGGAAGCCATTAGGAACTGACGAGGAGATGGAGCCTGTGGTAGGAGCTGGCCCGATATAGAGAGAAGTTAAAACAGCTTCAGTGTTTTCGATCAGATGAGAACTCAAGCGGACTTCAATGGACTCATTACACAGCTGGTGAGTACACGCTCCGAGTAAGGCCAGGGAGACGGAGGTGGATACAACCTGCCCAGGCGTCCACGAGGGGCATCGCAGGGACGAGATGGGTGTTCGACTGGGGACCTGTGCTGACGTCTACGTTGCAAATGAGAAGCAGGCCCTGGGTCCTCCCACGTGGGGATGGACAGGATGTGGGCCCTGTGGGGGCTGATGGGGGGGACCCCCA
>NW_005871617.1:390973-392381 GCF_000147115.1 Myotis lucifugus | reverse complement strand
GGCCCTTTTAAAGGCTGGATGGCCTGATGGGTTTCGGGTGGGGAGCCGCAAGAGGGGGCCTTAAAGAGGAGTCTACGTTCTGGGGGAGCGGCGGGTGCAAGCAAGAAGTTAAACCCACAGGAACCCCACCACAAGCCCACCCATGCTGGCACCCCCAGTCCCTGAGCTCTCTACAGGAGGACCCCAGTCGGAGCCGGACGGGATGTCATTCGATGTTGGCCCTGCTTGTCTTGCTTCACTTTGCAACTCTTTAGAGTAAAAGTGCTGAGAGCGGAAGCCCTGGGCAGTGGAGGACATGATGGAAACTCGCACTCTCGCTTGGAGACTTCCCATGTGCGATTGCTGGAAGAGGCTCTCACTCGAGAAGGAACATCTCCTGCCCAAAACGGAAGGCTGTCAGAGACGAAATGAATGATGACGAGTGATCGATTGGTCCCTCAAGGATGTCCATGGTCCTGGCTTTCCTACGGCCCATGGTGGCAGCTGGGCTCACCCAAGGCTTCTCCTCAGATGGAGCCCTGGGTAAACCCTAATGAAGGAGTCGCAGCCTTTCCCCAGGGGCGGGGAGGAGACAGGCCTTATGGGCTGGGATGATGCGGAGTCATCACCTTTGCCTAAGGAGCGGTCCCCCTAGGCAGGAGGCTGTGGGACTTGGGATTTCCCTGTGGAGCTCCCGCACTGGCCTGCAGTGCCTGTGCTCCGGGCCAGGCTCCCCGTGAAGCAGGAAGGAGGAAGCGCAGCAGCTGAGCACCGTCCAGGGAGCAAGCATCTGGAGGCCATAGGCAGACTCCACATTTAAGAGCAGTGAGGAGTAAAACGTTGGACTTTGACAATCCTCTGTGAAGGCAGGATCCTGCATATCATTAAAAAGCAACTTTTCTTGTATGTGTGTGTGGGGGGGGGAGACAATATAAAGTGGTCAGATACTTTTAAAATCTTTGCTAAGATATTATTCAGAAAAGGGCATAACTCAAACCAACCAAGGCCCTAAACGCGGTCCCCATCCCCCACACTTGCCCTTCTGGGCGCACGATGAGCAGTAGTGTGGGTTTTACTGCATAAGGAGGCGGACCTGTGCGCCCTGGCCTGACCCGGTGACCCAGCGTCTATAACCGACTCCGTGGTGCCAGGTGTCGCAGGCAAGCAATCCATCCAGTGCCCCCCGGCAGGTCGTAGATTTTGGAGTTATTTCAATTTCTTCAATGATTGCAGAGAAAAGGCCTCTCCACTGGAAATTTATAGGCAAGAGTCTACATGTCGATCCAAAGACATGGACAGAGATGAAATAGCTGGTGATTATTTGTCCATCCTCCATCTTTTTCTTAATTAATTGAGTGAATTGAAATAATAAATTTGTTATTCATATGTGTGTGTTCCCTAATTCCCCATCAGGAACGAGGCTGTCATT
>NW_005871617.1:381283-386691 GCF_000147115.1 Myotis lucifugus | reverse complement strand
AGCATCTGGGACGCACACTGCCCCAAGGAGCACCCAGCTCATGGCACGCGCCCATCCGTCATCGTGAAGGGGAGACACACGGCAGACACGCCCCCGTCAGAAGCTGTGGCTGTCATGTGGGTGCACATGGCTCTCCGCCCCCTGGTCATAACCGCTCGCCATCTGGTAGCGCTAATAAGATAAGGAGGTCAGACGCCCACGCCCTCACATGGAAATACAAGCCATTACTCCCTCGTCTTCGATGTCAAATTTAAATTACAGCAACAGTCTGCCCTGGCTGGTTTGGCTCAATGGATAGAACATCGGCCTGCGGACTGAGGGGTCCCGGGTTCGATTCCAGGTCAGGGCATGTGCCCGGGTTGCGGGCTTGACCCCCAGTGTGGAGCGTGCAGGAGGCAGCTGATTGATGATTCCCTGTCATCATTGATGTTTCTCTCTCTCTCCCTCTCCCTTCCTCTCTGAAATCAATAAAAATATACTTAAAAATTTTTTAAAACAACATTCTCATCAAATTTCCGCCTCCTGGGGTCTGAGCATAGCATACAAGCAGCACCAACCGGGGGAGTCAGAGAAGGAGAGCGGAGACAGGAGGGGGCGAGAGGGCAGGGCCAGGAGTTTTCTGTTCAGTCGGGTCATACTCTCGGGAAAGGAGTCCAAGCCATTTAAAGGCGCAGAGGCTCTGTTGTGGCGCATTCGTGGGCTGCGTCAGATGCTCCCGCGTGGTCTCAGGGACTCTGTCCGGGTTCCAGGGAACCCGGTGTTTGCTGATGGCTGTGCGGATGTGGGAGATCCCCGGGTGCTGGCCGTGTGCTGTGCGGGGCACACTGACCCCGGAGCATCTGGCCCTCACAGCCTATTTGGAAGAATCTGTCACTTTAACGAAAATAGCCTGAAATCGTAAGAAACGGCGACGGAATGAATCCCATCCCTTTAGAAATTGCCCATTTATGTATAATTTAGAAGCCAATTTATGCCAACTCCAGAGGTTAAGCTATCATTTTCATGGAGGAAATGGTTTATAGCTTCACTAGACACATTATATAACGACCCGTTAGAAGAAAATCCCAGCTTGTGTCCAAGTCTCACCTTCCTGAGAATGCGGTCACGTGCCCTAACTGTGCGCCTCTCCTGTGGGTGCCCTCCATGGGCAGGCTACTCGGTGGAAAGGCTGTGGGCCTTCTGGTCAGCCATCAGCCACGCCCACCCCGGCCTCCCACCGACGCCAGGGGCCGCCCAGAAACCTCTGTCCTCCACGCTGTTAGGAGGAAAAGCCCCAGACACCATCAAACGTATGTCTCTGCTTTTCAGTGTCATCCGTATCTGTCACGAGGCTCCCGAGCAGAAAATGCTGTGAAACGTCTTCAAGCCATTGTTGTCTGTTATTTTTAAAGTGTGATATAATGTGAGACGGGTTGGATTCTTGTTCCTGGATGGATGGGCTAAACCACACAGGTTTTAATAGAACTACTTAGAGAGAGAGAGAGAGAGAGAGAGAGAGAGAGAGAGAACACACACACACACACACACACACACAAAGGAGGAGGAAGGGCAGGGAAAGGATCCCCAAACTCTAATTCCCAAACCCGAGCCAATTTGGCTCAGTGGCTGGAGCGTCGGCCCATGCACTGAAGGGACCCGGGTTCAATTCCGGCCAAGGGCACATGCATTGGTTGCAGGCTTCATCCCGGTAAGCATACAGAAGGCAACCAATCGACATGTCTCTCTCTCTCTCTCTCTCATCAATGTTTCTTTCTTTCTGTCTCTCCCCCTCCTTTCCACTCTCTCTAACAACAGCCAATGGAAAAACATCCTCGAGTGAGGATTAATTAAAAAAAATCTAATTCTGGGCAATATGAATTACACACACACACACACAGAAATCAAGAAGACAATTTTGGGACTAACACTACAGCGAAGTCCATCGGGGCTGAATGAAACCCGGCTGTGCTGAGCGAAAGGGCGGAGAGGAAATGCAGGCGGCTCCATGGGAACGTGCGGTTTCCCGATGGATGGTCACGGGGAACCATCCCTCCGGCTGGTGGAGACGCGTTGAGAATAACGGGACCCGAGTACGCAAATGCGCAGTTTCCTCCAGATCACTCAGCCGGAGAACGCAGCTCAGCACCCGGCGGGGCGGACAATGAAAGGGAATAAGGCACAACTGGCCAACCAAACGCATTTTTAATTGACATGGCTACGATTTCCCCCAAACTGATGGATTTCGCTCTAATTTCAGCCCCTGGAAATGACTGCGTAATTGTCAGCGGTAGGAGAGCGCTCACCACCTGGAGGCGGTGGCTCCCGAGCTTGGCCTGCCGATCACGTTCTTCTCAGCCACACGTCTCCCACACGCGCACGGAGAAACACGAACCTTTCAACCATCTGCCGTTTCTTCCGCGTTTGCTACTTCATGTTCTGTATGTGTGTCTGTTTTTCATTTTTTTTCTAGTCACAAAATTCTTTTTTAATTACACAAAAGCTTTAGACTTTATCCCTAAAAACATACGTGTAAAGTTAGACAAACATTTTGGTTAAAAATGTCAGGGGGTTCCTTCTCCCTTCACCCCCGGCTCTCCACCACCGTGTGGTCCGACATCGACTACGACGGGATCACGGCCACCTCATCCCAGGCGACGTTTATTTTTTGGAGGTAAAATCAGAGTCAGATGCTAAGGAGAATGGAAACGACCTTTTTTATTTCTTAAAAAATGAGTCTGTTCTTCACGCCTAGTCTCCAGCATGGTGTCTGAAAAGGAGCCTATTTATAGACACTACAGTTTAAAAAAGCGAAATTAATTTTCACATTTAACAAGAACTTGGGTGCTTTGATACATGTTATTATGCATTTTCCCATCGCTGGGTATAGTTTAAAAATGTAAAGGTGGCGGTAAACAAGACCCTTTGTGATCTGGCATACATTAGCAGCGGCTTATAATGTATTGTAGCAAACACGTTGGCATTTATCCCGAAGCCAAATAAATATTTCATTTTCACACTTCACCGCAACCTGACGCGCATGTCAACGAGACCTGGACCCTCCATATGTCAGTGTCCTCAGTCCCGAGTCAGAATCTTAACAGAGATACGGGATGGTGCTGGCTGGCTGGCTCAGAGAGGCACCGATACAGTATGTCTGAGGATAAACAAGGAATGTATTGATAGGTGACAGATAGATGATAGGTATACATAGGTAGATGATAGATGATAGCTATAAATAGATAGGTGACAGATAGAAATAGAAGATAGATAGATGATAGATATAGATATAGACTTAGATATAAAATCCATAGACATATAACTGAAGTACATGGAATAGTGGAAATATTACATTTCTATAAAATTACAGCTTAGTCATGAAAACCGCAGAGCATGCTGATGTCACACGGTGCTATTAAGATTTTAACAGACAACCCTTTGCTCCCAAAGTTCAGCTCACCCTGGACTGAGGACCAGCCATGCCCCCTGCCTGGCACAGTGACCCTCCTGGTAATGCCTGCTGCCTGGCACAGTGAGCCTCCCTATAATGCCCGCTGCCTGGCACAGTGAGCCTCCTGGAAATGCCCGCTGCCTGGCATGGTGAGCCTCCCTATAATGCCCGCTGCCTGGCACAGTGAGCCTCCTGGTAATGCCCGCTGCCTGGCATGGTGAGCCTCCCTATAATGCCCGCTGCTTGGCACAGTGAGCCTCCCGGTAATGCCCGCTGCCTGGCATGGTGAGCCTCCTGGTTATGCCCGCTGCCTGGCACGGTGAGCGCTCCTGTAACCCATGGAAGGAGCACCTCACAGCACAGATGACGCTCCCCTCTGTGGCTAGTTCCCAAGGTGAATTTACGGAAATGTTCTAGGAACGAAGTTTCTTGGCACCACCTCGGCCAGTGGAGGGAGAGCCTGCCCTGCTGGTGCCTTCACCCGCCCTCCCTTCCGCGCGTCACGGTGACGGGAAGCCAGGATCGGTGGCCACGTGTGTAGCAGACGCATTCCCGGTGCCAAGCACCGTGCCGACCGAGGAAACCGCTCCAAACTCTCCAGGGAGGGTTACTTAGGAATAAAGGTGTAGAGCACTGTTCCCTCCCATATAGACGTGCACTGCCCAGGCTGTGCAATAGCACAGCTAGTTTTCATAAAGTTAGAGGATGTCTCACATAATGTGACTGAAATACGTGCCACACTGACGACCAGTATGACCTGCAGGGGAGCTCGTTGTTATAAGAATCTCAGCTGAGAGTTCTCCGGGGAAATCAGAGAAAAGCTGGCCTTCCCGCTTCCTAGCCAGGCACGACCGAGTCACTAACCTTCCCCAGCGTCAGTGCCTTATGCATATAATAAGGGCTAGGATACCTCATCAGGATTTTTAAAACATTTAAAGCCCTAACCAGTTTGGCTCAGTGGCTAGAGCGTCAGCCTGTGGACTGAAGGGTCCCAGGTTCGATTCCGGTCAAGGGCACGTACCTTGGTTGCGGGCACATCCCCAGTGGGGGGCATGCAGGAGGCAGCTGATCGATGTTTCTCTCTCATCAATGTTTCTAACTCTCTATCCCTCTCCCTTCCTCTCTGTAAAAAATCAATAAAATATATATTTTAAAAAAAAGAAGACATCCGAGTTGGTAGAAATAGAGTCCATGGGCCTATGTGTTGGCTGCTTTCACATAGTTGTCTTACATGGGAATGTAAGGGGTAGAGATCAGATGGCCTCACAAGTTATTTCTAGACTCATTTCCAGATTCATATTATATAACAGATGTACACTTACCAAAGTAAAACATTTAGGCAATAAATATGTGTTCCCACCCCTAAATCGGCATACACTGGAATTGAAAGAAAACAGCAATTGTCCTCTCTTTGGAGGAGAGTCTCTTACTCTGTTCATCTGGGATGGCCTGGATGACAGTGATAATGCTGAGGATGGTCCAAGTTGCTGGGCAGCCAAGAGCATGCGCACAGCAAGCTAGCGGTCAGACCTCCGGAGGAAGCAGTGTCCTGCGGGGGAGAGAGATTTCCTTGGGAAGAACATTGTCTACAGAGGGAATTTACAGTTTGAAGGAGATTTTTGAAAATCAGTTTAATATCGTGTCCCCCACCTTCCCCAGCAAAACTAAGTACAGCCCCCGGAACACTGGAGGAGCTGTCACAGAGCTACAGCGATTACTCGCATAGTCGTGTAAGGGTTAGACGCCAACCAGGGCCTCTTTCTAATGCTTTGGTACGTCTCCTCCACAGCCGCCTTGGACATGCCACTCACACACTCCAGGGAAGAGAGCGACTGACAGCTGCCGTGGAGAGTACCTTGATAGGAGGTTAAACTATACGTATTAACTTGGCGAGGCTGTGGTGCCCAGTTACCTGGTCAAACATAGTCTAGATCAGCGGTTCTCAACCTGTGGGTCGCGACCCTTTGGGGGTCGAATGACC
>NW_005871617.1:379106-380395 GCF_000147115.1 Myotis lucifugus | reverse complement strand
GGAACGTAAGGGGACCTCGTTTGGGACAAACAAGCGGGGTCCCTTTCCCTGTGCTCGCGGGGGGCGCTTGGTTTAGGGCTAAAAAGGTGGACAGGCTCTTAAGTGGGACGGGAAGGCTTTGTTTTGGGGTAGGAGGCGGGGGGCCTGTTTTTGGGGTAGGAAAGGGGAGCTTGGTTTTGGGGTAGGAAGGGGAGGCTTGGTTTTGGGGTAGGAAGCTGGGGGCTTGGTTCTGGGGTAGAAAGCTGGGAGCTTGGTTTTGGGGTAGGAAGGGGGGAGCTTGTTTGTGGGGTAGGAAGGGGGAGCTTGGTTCTGGGGTAGGAAGGGGGAGCTTGGTTCTGGGGTAGGAAGGGAAGGCTTGGTTCTGGGGTAGGAAGCTGGGAGCTTGGTTCTGGGGTAGGAAGCTGGGAGCTTGGTTCTGGGGTAGGAAGGGGGAGCTTGGTTCTGGGGTAGGAAGCTGGGAGCTTGGTTCTGGGGTAGGAAGCTGGGATCTTGGTTGTGGGGTAGGAAGGGGGAGCTTGGTTGTGGGGTAGGAAGGGAGGGCTTGGTTCTGGGGTAGGAAGCGGGGAGCTTGGGAAGAAGGAGCAGGGCCCTGGCAGTGGCCGGGGACGGGGCGATGCAGGAGGAGGAAGTCCAAGGACTTTGCTTACTGGACGAATGATAACTTCCTGGACTCGGCAGGGTGCGAGTGAACGGCTGCTTCTGCTAGAACGAGGGGCCAGTCGATGAGAGTGATGCCAATGTAGTCAATGCCAATATGGTAGACTATGCCCATCACTAGAGGTCAGCATATCCTGTCGCTTATCTGACAGTCTTCATAGAATCAAAACTATTTGGAAGTTTCAGAAGGAGAACTTTAAAGTATATGTGTCTCTAGTGAATTTGACTTTTAAGGGTTAATTTATTTCAATATTTTCAATCACGGTTTCATTCAATGTTATTTTGCATTAGTTTCGGTGTAGAGCACAGTGGTTAGACAACCATGTACTTTACTCAGTGCTCCCCAGATATTTCCAGTGCCCACCTGGCACCGTACGTAGTTATTACAGTACTAGAGGCCCGGTGCATGGAATTTGTTCACTCTGGAGGGGGCGGTGTCCCCTCAGCTGGCCTGCAATCTCTCACACTCTGGGACCCCTCGGGGATGTCCACCTGCCGCCTTAGGCCCGTTCCCCGGGGATCAGGCCTAAGCTAGCAGTCAGACATCCCTCTGGCAGCCCAGGAGACCCTCAGGGAGCGGGCCTAAGCTGGCAGGTGGACATCCCCGAGGGCTCCCGGCCTAAGCCGTCAGT
>NW_005871617.1:370390-377987 GCF_000147115.1 Myotis lucifugus | reverse complement strand
CCTACTGGGGATAGAGCCCACAACCTGGGCATGTACCTGACCGGGAATGGAACCATGACCTCCTGGTTTACAGGTCGATGCTCAACCACTGAGCCACACTAGCGGGGCTAATGAGAACTTGATATAATGTGTGATATCGGGGCACAGCTCCACATAGTAGCCCCTACTAATTCGTAGCCTCTACTAACTCGTTTATAAACGAGGAAGTTCCACTTCCAATCCTCTGCCCCTTTCAGCCACCAGCGAGCTGGTCAGGTGGCGGCCAGGCAGACACGTAACGTCTGTGGAAATGATTTTATTCTAAGATAAAGCAAGGCCCGTTGTTAATGCCGGTGAAACAATCCAGAGTTTAGCAGAGGTTTACCTTTGGTCGACCGCGCAGCCCTCGAGTTTGGGTGGAGCCCGCGGCCCTCGCCGTCCTCACGGGTTGTCTGCCCGGTGGGATGCGGGCTGTCGGCCACGTGGAGAGAAGCACATGCTGTTCTGTCTTCCTGTTCCGTCGCATTTTGATGATGCCGACCCTTCACACGCTGATCCCCGCCCTTCATAACTTCATTTCTCTTTCCTGTTTCGTCCTCAAGTTGTGAGTAGGGTCCCTCTGACTTGGACGGGCACACGCGTCTCCAGCCTTCGCATCCGTCTCTGCCCTCCAGTCGGGTCAGATTCTCCGAATCGCCATCCACCTCCCCCCTGTCACTCACGGTGAGAAGAGGTGGAGGACAGCCTTGACGTGCTCTCCTGGGGCCTCTGTCCTGAGGGGGTTCCCGGGAGCCTCTGAGCCCCGCCTCCCTGGACGTGGACATGGGAGGGACCTGCACAGATCTGTTCACGGTCTTTCCCACCGTCTAGAGCAGTGGTTCTCAACCTTCCTAATGCCGCGACCCTTCAATACAGTTCCTCATGCTGTGGTCACCCCCAACCATAAAATTATTTTCGTTGCTACTTCATAACTGTAATTTTGCTGCTGTTATGAATCGTCATGTAAATATCTGATATGCAGGATGTATTTTCATTGTTACACATTGAACATCATTAAAGCATAGTGATTAATCACAAAAACAATATGTAATTATATATGTGTTTTCCGATGGTCTTAGGCGACCCCTGTGAAAGGGTTGTTTGACCCCCAAAGGGGTCTCGACCCCCAGGTTGAGAACCCCTGGTCTAGCGCCTCCTTGGGGTGCAGGAGGAGGGACAAGGCCGGGTAGGTGGGCGGCAGGAAGAGCAGTGCCCAACCCTGTCTGCCAGGGAGCTGCGCGCAGACACGGATGGGGCGCGAGGGCATGATCTTGACCCCCGGGGCAGTGCATGGGTCTTGGGTTCCATCAGCGAGGGAGAGTCCGGAGCCTGGACGCCACTTCTGTGTGAAAGGAGAGGCGGCCACACTGGCTGGCCGATAGGAGGTCCTCACTTTCTCTAAAGGAAACACCTCCTCTCCGCTTTCCGCTCAGAAAAAAGAAACCGAAGTCGCCTCCTCTGGCATTTTCTCGGGGATTTATAAGCGTTCTCCTGAGGAACAGCAGCGACAATAATAACCGAGTGAGTCATCGGCGCAGCCTGCACCGGGCAGCGCGTCTGCAATCACCGTGAGCGCCGGCTCGCTGGGAACTCGTTGTTTCTCTAACATATTTAGCATCGTCGTGGCCTTTACGGGTGGAGAGCGGGTGGTCACAGGGCGTCGTGATGTGGGCAGGTCCCGGAAGGTTTACTGTGCGGCCTAACCTAAGGGTGGGATACAGATCCGCACACTAAACACCACGCACACGTCTCCGTCCGGGACACTGACCAGCCGCCGGGACCGGGGGCTGTCATTCTTCTCAGGCTGAGCCGCTCCCAGGGCACAGCCTAGGCCAGTGGTCGGCAAACTCATTAGTCAACAGAGCCAAATATCAACAGTACAACGATTGCAATTTCTTTCCAGAGCCAAATTTTTTAAACTTAAACTATATAGGTAGGTGCATTGTTATTAACTTAATTAGGGTACTCCTAAGGCTTAGGAAGAGCCACACTCAAGGGGCCAAAGAGCCGCATGTGGCTCCCGAGCCGCAGTTTGCCGACCATGGGCCTAGGGCACATGGGAAGGGCCTGTCCGGTGCATGGAGAGCAGGTGGCAGGTGTGAGGGATCCTTCATGGGGCCTCCTGCCTGGCCGTGGGGCGCCCAGGTCAAATGGCTTCAGGGTGTCAGGAGGGCGTTTCTGGGTGAGGTGAGTGGTGGATCATGGCCTCGGTGGAGCCGGCCCCGCCCAGGGAGGGGACGGCATCAGCTGCCAGGACCCGAATGGGCCAACGTGGAGGGAGGAGCGCTCACCCCTCCCCATCCACGATTGGAGCCCGGACGCCCTGTCTCCTCCCCCTGCCCTTGCCCGCAGGCACCCCAGCACCTCCCTGGGCCCTGCCTTGGACTGAAACGAACCAGGCTCAGCCCTGCTGGCCCGGCTCGTGGACGGCAACCCTGGGCCCCTCAGCCTCCACGGTCACCTGAGCCAGTCCTCATTCTGCACATGTGCACATGTACACGCACAAACACATTTCACACACACATGTACACACATGCACATGCACACGCAGACATACACATGCACACTTCCAGTCAGATGCACATGCACACAGAGGGACACATACACACAAAGATGCACACACATGTACACACATGTACACACAGACACACACAGAGATACACACATACCTTCAGACAAACACACACATACACACATACATTTGTACGCACTTAGACACAGACACATACATGTACACAGACACATATACACTTCCACACAGACACATACACACACATGCACACACACATGCACACACAGAGAGACACTTACACCCAGATGTACACACATAGACACAGACACATACACTTACACGGACACACTTCCACACAGACACATACACACACATGCACGCACACATGCACACACAGAGAGACACTTACACCCAGACATACACACACACACACAGATACATACACTTACATGGACACACTTACACACAGACACATATACACACATACAGACACACGTCCTCCTGGCTCCTTTCTCTGGACACTCTGACCCTGAGTGCGGTAGAGTCGTGCGTAGACGGTGTGTCTGAAACCAGGCTCTGAGTGTGCACCTGGGGTCAGTCCTGGCCACTCCTCTGTGTGTGACCTTCATGACATGAAGCCCTATGACCGCTGGGGCTACGCGCCTCTTGCTGTGGGAAGACCAGGCGGCGTCTCCGATGGCCAGGGCAGCGCCGTGTGCGTCATGGTAATGAGACCCCTCGGCCTGGCCTGGTGCCTGGGGCCCAGGTCACACGTGCGCACGCTGTGCCTACACCTTCCAAACTGAGGCTTGACCCCCGCACCACCTGCGCCAGTGCCTGGGTCAGAAAACCTACCGTTCACTTTTCCTCATTCCAGAGGGAAATGGAAAGAAAGCTCGGATTCATTGAATTTTTAAAGAAAAACCAGTGGAGCTCCCATCCATATACAGGCAACACCTGATCTAATAAAAATATTAGGTAATAACTTCAGAGCTTTCAGCGAGGTGAGCAGTTATTTCCATACAATTGCAAAGAAAACACACGTCACAGACATTCAGGATGCTTCCTCGGACGGAGCGAGCGATGCGATCCTGACCAAAGCCTCGGCGAGCGCCAGCTCTACTGGTGGCAGGACTGCCCTTCGACGCTCCCAGCCCAACCGCAGCCCCACTGGGGCCCTGCCAGGAGGGGGCACAGCAGGCTCTCGGCTGCAGAGCCAGCGACCTCCTCACCCCGGGGACTGGACGACCCTAAAGGGCAAACCACTAAGAGATGCTGCGTTTCAGCAGAAATACGTTCTCACCGCCCTCGGCCAGAGCACCCAGGGAGCTGGCCAGAGTGCCCCCGGGGCCGCCAGGGGCACAGGCCGCCTGGCCACAGAGAAGGGAAGGGCAGCTGAGAATTTGCCATTAAAATGCCCACTTAGTGGGGTGCTTCTCTCTGTAAAGCAGGAGTGTGACTGTGGCTGTGCAGGCTGCCCAGGTCCATGGTGATGGCTGGTGATCTACCGCTCGGAGCTTTGCTGGACTCAGCTGCACACACCAGGCACCCCTGCGATCGGGTCAATGGGCCTGCGATCCGGTCAACGGGCCTGGGATCGGGTCAACGGGCCTGCGATCGGGTAAACGGGCCTGGGATCGGGTCAACGGGCCTGGGATCGGGTCAACGGACAGCCATGGAGGGAAGCGGGATGGACAATGACAGAACCCTGCCGGCTGCAGCTCAAAGACGCCTGTGGCTGCCAGTGAGAAGGTGAATAAAGGGAACTTTTTAGGGATTGTAACTTGGAAGGTTACACAGCACAGGGGAGAAACTGAAGTACCTGGGGCCTGGGGTGAGCCAGCTGGGCGTCTGTCCTTTCGTAACAGGCCCACCGGGCACATAGGGCTCTTTTTAAATATTTTTTTACTGATGTCAGAGAGGAAGGGAGAGGGAGAGAGAGAAACATCAGTGATGACAGAGAATCACGGATCGGCTGCCTCCTGCACGCCCCCCACTGGGAATTGAGCCCGCAACCCAGGCCTGTGCCCTGACCAGGAATGGAACCGTGACCTCCTGGTTCATAGGTCAAAGCTCAACCACTGAGCCACGCCGGCAGGGCCATAGGGCCATTTCCACCCTCAGCATCCACCACGTGACGCCGCCCAGCCCACACCCTGTGCTCACTGCGGGCGTCCCCCTGCCTCGAGCTCCTGCAAGGAGCACGTTCCTCAATCACAGCTGGTCCGTGTCTGTCCGTGGGCAGCGGTCACCGCCGTCACCCCGCTGGCTGCCCCTGGGAGTCACACGGATGCACTTATCTCCATGCAACAAGCTCAGGACAACTGCCGGGCCTTTCCCCAGGCCCCGGGCCCCGGCTGCAGGAACTGGGAACATGAGTGGAATGTTCTAGAAACGGAGTTCTTTCTGTTCCTATAAGCGAGACATGGGCCTATCCCAGTGCTTCACTTTTTATTTATTTTTATTTTTTAAAATATATTTTTATTAATTTCAGAGAGGACGGGAGAGAGAAACATCAATGCCGAGAGAGAATCATTGATTGACTGCCTGCTGCACACGCCACACTGGGATCAAGCCTGAAAACCAGGCCTGTGCCCTGACTGGGCATCGAACCGTGACCTCCTGGCTCCTAGGTCGGCGCTCAACCAGGGAGCCACGCAGCCGGGCGATTGCTTCATTTTTCCAATGAGAAGTTGCCCCCGCCTGGCAGGGACCTTGCTCTGGAAATGAACATATGACTGATAATCATGTTCCGCTAGTTCCTCTGCTAGGACATGCCAGTCTCCGAGGCAAAGCTTAAATGGTTAAGAAATAACTAATCTCGCGCCAGGTCTCGTATGGAAGGCTTTATCTGTTAATGTCCTTTGCAAATAAAGACACGTTTTGACGGCTCTGCCCTCCCAACTGGCTCCTTCGCAGCGCACAGTCCAGCCCCGGCGGGATCGCCAGCTAATTTCCCATCGGGGGCGGAGGCTGATCAAGTCACAGGCATCCTCGCCGGCCGGCTCCCGCCACCCGCTCTGCACTCCACGCTGTGTCCTAAGAACCGCAAATGGTAACAGGCAGGGCTGCAAATTAAGTGAGAGCTTTGAAAATAGGGCAAGAAGAAAAAAAGGGCCGTTCGGAGCCCTCCGTGTCCCGGATCCCGGCAGGGATGCGCTGGGAAGGAGCACCGGCCCCAGGTGCCCGAAATGGCACATCTTGTCACGGAGCCCGCGGTCGGTCTGCGGGTGTTCATCACGGAGCCTAATGAAGTCGGACCCGCGGCCCAGTTCCTGGGATGAGTGCAGAGACTGCTCACAGATGGGGCGCCCGGGCTCCGGATTATCAGAGCGTGATGAACACCGGCCCTGGGACTCAGGCCGCACACCCAGAGGCAGGTCCGTGAGGCGAGGGGGGCTGGCGGGCGGCGGGGGGAGGCCAGGCTTCCCATGGCCACAGCACACCCTCCGCTTTTGCTGGCAGTTTAATTAGCACTAAAACGGTGATGGCACTAAAGACGCTCCCCGCCCCCTGCACTGGCTCCGCAGGGCTTTGCAAAGGCCACGCTTGCCCGTCCCCAGGAAAGGGGATGAGGCGAAGGCAGGGGTGCTGATAAAGCCCTCGGGATGCCATCTGGGACTGCCTCTTTCTCCCACTTGGTACGTTCAAAAGATCCTTTGCGCTTTTTATACTCTCTCTCCAGTTGTTTTTAATACATTTTTATTCATTTCGGAGAGGAAGGGAGAGGGAGAGAGAGAGAAACATCAATGATGAGAGAGAATCATGGATCGGCTGCCTCCTGCAGGCCCCCCACTGGGGATGGAGCCCGCAACCCGGGCAGGTGCCCTGACGGGGAATCGAACCCTGACCCCCGGGTTCACAGGCTGATGCTCAGCCACTGAACCACGCGGCCGGGCTTACTCCAATTGTTTGTCTTCTCCCTGTGCAATAAGAAAGGGTTGTCATGTGACTTCCTAATTTCCAAGTTAAGAAACGGCTTCCAGACGGCTGGTGTGGCTCAGTGGTGTGTGTCCATAGAAGATGTGCAGCCCGGGTCTCAGGAGAGCTCGAGGCACAGCCCGTGTCCAGAGTTCCTGTACGGCATCGGGCTGGTGACAGTCCACCAGTCCCCTGTGTGTGGGTCTGCACGGCGGGGGCCACGTGGGTGGACACAGGAGAGGGTGTCCTGAGCAATTAGTCCCAAGAGCAGAAGAAGAACCAAGAGCAATGAAAGAACAACAGCAAGAGGACGGCTTGCTTTGTTCAGGGAACTAAACATCCCAACCCTTCCCCAGCTTGCCACGGCCACGCCCGTTCTGGTCACTGACCTGCTCCCAGTGTGACTGACAGACAGGTGCCAACTGACATCACCCTGACTTCACGGGACATGCGTCTGTCTCATCGCCTCCCTGCCAGTCCCTCCCCGCCAGCCATCTGTGGGGAACAGGCAGACGGGTGGCTGTGAAAAGCGCTAGCCTCCTGGCGAAGCTGCCCGAATGACAGGCTGTAACATGTAGCCTTTCCTCTGCCCCTTTCCTGTTATTCATAACTAAGGTAATTACAATGGTACCCATCTGACCATACGTTCTCGGTGGGGGCCCTGGCCGGTGTGGCTCAGTGGATAGAGTATCAGCCTGCGACAAAGGGTCCTGGGTTCGATTCCGGTCAAGGGCACGTACCTCGGTGCAGGTTCTCCCCGGCCAGGACCTGGTCAGGCTCACGCAGAGGCAAACAATCGGTGTGTCTCTCTCACATCAATGCTTCTCTCTGTCTTTCCCTCTCTCTTCCACTCTCTCTAAAAACCAATAGGAAGATATCCTCGGGTGAGGAGTAACAAAAATAAAATTCCCAGCCCTGACCGGTTTGGCTCAATGGATAGATCACCGGCCTGTGGACTGAAAGGTCCCAGGTTCAATTCTGGTCAAGGGCATGTACCTTGGTTGCGGGCACATCCCCAGTGGGGGGGTGGGGGGGTTGCAGGAGGCAGCTGATCGATGTTTCTCTCTCATCAATGTTTCTAACTCTCTATCCCTCTCCCTTCCTCTCTGTAAAAAATCAATAAAATATATTTTAAAAATAATAAAA